>NC_143525.1:33952953-34109739 GCF_031878675.1 Megascapheus bottae
CCCCTCCCAGGGGCTAGTGTCTCACCCTACCTCAGGCTCAGTAAGCCTGCCCTGGCTCACTCTCCAGAGAAGAGGAGCTTTTTCCACCATCAAAAAGGATTCCTTGATTTCCTGCCATTTCCATTCCACTGGCTCTTTTCTGATCATCAGAAAACCCTTCCTGAAGTCTAATCAACATTCAGCTGCAGGAACAACCTATCTCTTCCTGTGGTTTCCCTCAACAGAGGTGACATATCAGGCCTTACCTCCAGAAATCATCCTATAGAGACAGTCAGGGCTTCCCTTCAACTGCTTCCTGTCACTCTTACACTTGAGGACCTGTCCCTACTAGAGGAAGGGATAGGGAATTCCTTTGGTCTCCTAGCTGCAGGAGAACGCCAAGTTTCCTTCTCCTGGAAGTCAATGAGCCTTTGCTAGGTGCCAGTGGCTCACATCTATAATCCTAGCTGCTCAGGAGTTTGAGATCTGAGGATCACGGTTCAAAGCCAGCTCAAGCAAGAAAGTCTTTGAGACTTTTATCTCCAATTAACCCCCAAAAGAGCCAAAGTAGAGCTGTGGCTCAAGTTGTAGAGTACTAGCCTTGAGCAAAAAAGCTCAGGGATACTGGGAATGTGGCTTAGTGGTAGTGTTTGCCTAGAATGCATGAAGCTTGGGTTTTCTCAATACTACATAAACAGGAAAAGATGAAAGTGGCTTTGTGGCTCAGGTGGTAGTTAGCCTCAAGCAAAAGAAGGTCAGTGACAGTGCCCAAGCCTTGAGTTCAAGCACAGGACATTAAAAAGAAAACACACACACACACACACACACGCACGCACGCACGCACACACACACACACGCACGCTTCAGTATGCAGAACTTAGCAGGCTATCCAGCCTTGCTTTCCCAGCCATAGGCCAGGTCTATATAGCAAGGCAGGGTAGCTTTCTGCCAAAGCTTCACTAGCCTCCTCGGGACTATCGTCTCTTCATTTCCCAGAGACAAGGCTATTACACCCTTAAACCAAGACATAGCCCAGAGCTGACAGTGGCCTTCCCATTGCACCCCAATTTACAGAAAGGCCTCATTATTTCCAGAAGACCAGCCCAGGACAAAGACCACTGCCACGCCCTCCAAACGACTCAGACTTTCTCCCTCCTACAGAAACATACAGAGCTTAGGGACAACTGAAGTAGGTGGGCTGGCCTGGAAATATGCCTGCAATCCCAGCATTCAGTAAGGAAAGCAAGAGGACTGAGAGTTGGAGTCCAACTTTGACTACAGAGTGAGACCCTGTCTTAAAACAAAACAAGCTGGGCTCAATGGCTCACAGTGGCTCACGCCTATAATCCTAGCTACTCAGGAGGCTGAGATCTAAGGATTGTGGTTCAAAGCCAGCCCAGGCACTAAAGAACATAGGACTCATCTCCAATTAACCACTAGAAAATGGGAAGTGGGGCTGTGGCTCAAGAGGCAGGGAAATAGCCTTGAACTGAAGAGCTCAGGGACAGCCCCCAGGCCCAGAGTTCAAGCCCCATGACCCACACCAAAAAAAAAAAAAAAAAAAAAAAAAAGCCAGCACAGTAGCTCAGGTCTATAATCCTGGTTATTTAGGAGGCTGAGATCTGATGATCACAGTTCAATGCCAGCCCAGGCATTAAAGTCCCTGAGATTCTTATCTCCAGTTAACTACCAGAAAACTGGAAGTGGTACTGTGGCTCAAGGGGCAGGGTGATAGCTCTGAGCTGAAGAGCTCAAGGACTACATCCAGGCCCAGAGGTCAAATCCCGTGACCAAAAAATAAAATAAAAATAAAACCACAAGAATAAAAAAAAAACAAACTTGATCATCCTCTATAGTGGGTCTGAGGCCATGTCCACTGAGAGCCTTGTGATGGCAACAAGGCGACCCCCTGACCTAGCACCCCATGTCCTGCAGAGTCCTAAGGCCTAGGCTCCATCTATTTGTTCTCTACTTCCTGCCCCACATCATCCCCAACTCTTGCCCAAACAGGTCTTGGCTATACCGGACTGCTGGTATTTCACTAAGAAGTTGAGGTGCAGATATAAGAGATGAGAGAGCCCGGAATCAAGACCTTCTGAAGTGCCCTCGGGACTGTGGTTCAAGCACAGAGGTATTGAGCTTTGTTCTTGACAGCATTACCTGGTGGTCTCTAAGAGGGGTTGGGAACAAGGCGGGCAGACAAAGCCATGGCCCTAGAAGAACCCCAAGGGAAAGGGGATAGGTGGGACCTTTTCAATTGCCTGCTTTCCTGCTTTCTTGACCAAGACCAAATTCCCTTCTCAGTGGGGGGTCTATCCAAGAAGTGGGGGCTCAGGCCAGGAGTGTGACCTAGTGGTAGAGTGTTTGCCTAGCACACATGAAGCCCTGAGTTCAACTCCTTGGTATCACATACACAGAAAAAGCTGGAAGTGGTGCTGTGGCTCAAGTGGTAGAATGCTGGCCTTGAGAAAGCTCAAGGACAGTGCCCAGGCCCTGAGTTCAAGCCCCTTATGCTGCCCTAAGGCTGCCTGCACAGGCCCCACCCATATTCCTGACCCCCCTCCATGGAGTGACTGAATCTTAACTCCTTTCCCCCATATACCCATGTCTAAGCCTTGTCATGCGCACAAGTCTCCCATGACACCTCTCCTCCCTGGTATTCACTCCCTCCTAGACGACGTGGCCTCTCTGCCTCAAAACTCCCCCAGCTACCAACCTGGACCATCCCAGGCTCTGCCTGCCTCCTGCCTCTTGCCTCCCAAGGGAGCTAGGCCCATTACATTTCACTCTCTAGGACAAAGCTTGCAGCCCCTACAAGTACCAACTCCATGTCTACCCACAGCAAATGCTCAGCTAGCTTTCAGCCCAGAATATGGAAGCAGCCCAGGCTGAGAGCTTAGGCCTTCAAGTCATTGTGCTAGTGGTTAGACCTAGTTCCTTTACTTGCTAACTAGTTAGCTATTCACTTGCCAGATCTGAACCTTTCTCTGATAAGGATTACATGAAGGAATATATGTTCAGTGCTCAGGACATAATTTCTGTTCCTTCTAGGAGCCTGGCCCAGGGTTCTGCTGGAAGGGAAGACCTGACACAATCCCTTCTCTGGTACAACTGTAATTTTAGCCTTGGAAAACTGGGTGGCTAGAAGTCCTGGGGGTCAGAGGATCAAGAGCTCCTCCTGTCAGGTCACCTACCCAGGCGAAGGCCACGCAGGTGTGGTACATGGGGGAGGAGGCTGGCACGAAGGCGCGGTAGCGGCAGAGCATCACCAGGCTGGCCAGGCCATTGAGGAAGGAGGCCACGGCAGAAGCTGGCTCTTGGATGAACAGGAACCGAGAGAAGGGCCACTGAAAAAAGGAGAAGAGGGCCGTGGTCTGAGGGACAGGCAACCCCTAGGGTGCTACATCAACAGTTTTCCAGTTGTTTCCTCAGCTCTGGACTTTGGCCAAAGGCTTTGGTTTTCCAGGTGAATGAGCAGCTCTACAGTCACTGCTGGTGAGGATCAGGACCTTGTGCCAGCCAGCCACACTTCTCTACCTCTGAGGAGAACAGGTACGCCAATAAAGATGGTGTGTCCATCCGGACAAGAGGTTTTAATCCCTCTTCAAGTGCTTCCCACATCCTTGGAACATCAGCTTATACTCTAGCAAATTAGGGAGAATAATTCCTACCAACCTCAACTGTTAAAACGACAATATTATGCTAAAAGGCACCTGGAGAGTGGGCAATCTGAGGGGTATTAATATCAATACTGGCTGCTACTGGAGAAGCGACAGAAAAACATGCCATTATGAGAACTTCAATGACTTAAGAAGTCCAACACCCCTCTCCAAGGAGACCTCAAAGCCGCCCAGATCCTATTCCTCCAAATCCACAAATGGGCCACATTAGTTCCACCAGATCACAGGAAAAGACGTGGCTTCTGACTAGGCCTTGCTCCAAGCACTCACCATCACCCCGCACTTCAGACTGCTTGCATAGTATAGACCAACCAAAGTACACCTCGTTCCTACCACATCTCCACCAACATACCTTCTCTGACCTTGCCACTCACCTTGCCATGGAACTGAGGCACTCTGTAGCCTTCCTGGAGGTAAAGGCCAACGGTGACCCACATACACTCATACTTACAGTCATCCCGACAAGTCCAGCCTGAAATAGATAAATGGAGCCAGTCGGCTCTCCAGCCAAGGGAGGCACAGAGAGAATCAGATGGAGGTCCAAGTATAAATGAGGGCCAAGAGGGCCTAGATGTTGGAGAGAATCAGAAATCTTAAATTTCTAGCTTTCCACCTGTGTAGAGAGAGAGAGTGGGACTTATGCATAAGAGGAAGGGGTGTTGATATACATAAGCAACTTTTAGGGGTGAGAGAAAATGGAGATGTTTCTTCTTTCACCCAAGTTGGAAGATTGTGTATGTGTGTTGGTCCTGGGTTTAAACTCAGGGCCTCTTGCTCTCACTTTCCATTTAAGGCTGGCACTCCACCATTGAGTCATATTTCTATTTCTGGATTTGGGCTGGTCTTTGGGGCTTTGGATTTGTTGGCCCAGGTTGGCTTTGAACTGCAGATCTCAATCTCCTGAGTAGCTGGAACTACAGGCATGAGCAACCAGTGCCTGGCTTCAAGATGGGGAGCTTAACATCTAATGGACTCACCTATGGACAACTGAGTGTACATTTGCCCTTTCAGAACATGTGTTGTTGTTATTTGTCTAGGAGGAGTTCTTTCTGCCTCCCTATGTCCTGGAGAAATGAAGCACAAATGCTTCACTCTGACTTTTGAGGTTCTGAGTTGCTTTCCCACCTCACTTTTCATACTCTGTTCTTGGGTAAACTAAACCATTGAGTGTACCCACCTCTGTCCTCCATGCTCTCTGTTCCATCTGTATGGAATGGAAGAAGGTAATACAGTACAAGCTGCATCTCAACTTTACCGTTTATAATCTGTGTGACTTTGGGCAGGATCTTAATGTTTCCCCCATTTGTTAAATAGAGAAACTACCTCAAGGCTGAGAACGTGGCTTAGTGGTAGAGTGCTTCTCTAGCATGCATGAATGAATCCCTGTGTAAGTTCAGGGACAGTGCCAAGGCCTGAGTTCAAGCTCCAGAACTGACCAAAAAAAAAAAAAAAAGGAAGGAAGGAAGGAAAAAAGGAAAAATTACCTCAAAGGCTGTGGTGAAAGCTATTTGACCTGGTGTGCCATACAATAGGTGCTCAATATGCCTGTTCCTAAAATTATGGATGGGAGTCAACTGTGCTCATCTGGAAGCCATTCCTTCATAACGTATTATGTATTATGCATTTTCTTATGCCTCAGAGAACACTTTTTATGATACTTTCTTAGACATTAAATTCATTTTTCACATGATATTTTATACAAGAACACTTCAGATGTGCTATCAGAGGTGACTGATTTTAACAAATCCTGTTAGATTTGTATCAACTAGTTACAAGTTCTATTCATAGTATTTTGTGAATTACTGCCTTTTCGTTTAAAAAAAGATGGCCTGTTTTGAGCCTTTGTATAGGTATATTCCTGCTTTTTTGACAAGAGAAAAACTTTAAAACTGTCCCAGACAGAAAAAGTCAGAGCTATCAGAAGTGTTTTTAGTGTTTCCTGTAATGCAATTTGTTCATTGTAAAGGTGGACATTTAGTGTTCCGTGTAATCTTCAATTAAAAAAACAATTAAAATCTGTTTTTAAAAATATTACATAAGGATCCCTCCCTTCCCCCATTCTAAAAGCCAGAATCTTCCTTTCTGAGTCAGTGCTGAATCGTTAGCAGAGGCTAACAGCTCTCATGTCTGGACCCCCTGCCGGCAAAGGCAGGACCTTGGTCTGCTTTCTGGGTCACTCCAGGGCCTTGCTCTGCAAGAAGCATTTAATAAACAGCAGTTTTAATTAATTAAAAAAAAAAACTTCCAGGGTCATAAGTCAGGATGATAAGAAAGTCCACCACTCCGAAGCTTCCACACAATCTTAAGGGTTCCGCGGGGGAAAACACAGAGAGCGCGCAGAGTGTGCAGAAGCTTGGGGGCGCGAAGGGCGTGGCCAAAGACCGTGGGCGTGGCTTCGCAGAGGGGCGGGGCTTACCTGCCAGGCTCATGTAGATTGGCTGTCGGGAACGGAAGTGGCTCAGTGCGCCCCCTGAACAGTTCCGCTCCTCGCATCGGAGCACGCAGTCGCGGTACACCGGTTCGCGGTCGCCTTGAGAGCCGCTCACGAGCGCTGCTGCCCCGGCTAGCAGCATCAGCCGTGCTGCTCGTTCGGCCATCCCGTCACTCCGGCTGGCGACGTAGGGAGGAGCTTAGGAGCATAAAAAGCCTGCACTTCCGGAGTAACCGGAAGTACCTGTGTTCCCTTTTGTACCGTCCCCCGACGTCCATTCATTTTAAAGGAAAGTTCCCGGATGGCGGGCGCCTGCCCCGCCCCTCGCCCCGTCGCCGTGGTTGTTGTTCAGATGCCGGTCCTGGGGCTTGAACTCTGGGTCTGGGCGCAGTCCCTGAGCTTTACTGCTGACGCCGGCGCCATCCTTACATCTCAGCCTCCTGAGCCGCACCTTGCTTTACGCGCCGGAGTTAAGGGCTTGCGACGCCGGATAGGATGAAGAACAATCTTTCTTTTTTTTTTTTTTTTTTTTGCCAGTCCTGGGCTTGAGCTCAGGGCCTGAGCACTGTCCTTGGACTTTCTCAAGGCTAGAGCTCTACCACTTGAGCCTCAGCACCATTTCCGGCTTTTTTCTATATGTGGTACTGAGGAATCGAACCCGGGTCTTCATGCATGCTAGGCAAGCACTTTAACCACTAGGCCAAACTCCCGGCCGGATGAAGAACAATCCATACCGCACGGCAGTGGCTCACGCCTGTCCTAGCGTGAACTACCAGCTTCACCATTCATGACTTGAGTTCAAGCCCCAGGATGGGCACCAAAAAAGGAAGGAAGCAAAAGGAAAGGAGGAAGGGCGGGAGGGAAGGGAAAAGAGAGAAAAAGAAAAAAAGTGCACTATAATTTAATATTAAAAATATAATTCATGCCAAGTGTGGTGCCTCACACCTGTCATCCTAGCTACTCAGGAGGCTGAGATCTGAGGATCAAGGTTCAAAGCCAGCCTGGGCACAAAAGGACCTGAGACTCTTATCTCCAATTAACCTCTAGAAGACGTGAAGTAGGGGTTGGCTCAAGGGTAGGGTGGTAACCTTGAGCTGAAGACCTCAGGGACAGTGTCCAGGCCGTGTTCAAGCCCCATGACCCACAAAAAAACCAAAAACAAATCATCCCAGGTGTGGGTTGCAGGTGGCTCACCCCTGTAATCCTACCTCCTCAGGTGGCTGGGATCTGAGGATCACAGTTCAAAGCCAGCCGGGGCAGGAAAGTCCATGAGACCATTACCTCCAATTAACCACCAGAAAACTGGAAGTGGTGCTGTGGTTCAAAGTGGTAGAGCGGGATAGCCTTAAGCTGATAGAGCTTAGGGACAGTGCACAGGCCCCAAGTTCAAGCCCCATGACTGACCAAAAACAGAAAAAAGAAATAATTAACATGAGATTCTATTCACTCAGCTAGCAAATACTTTTTGAGCCCTTAGCTCTAGCACTATGCTAAGCTAGGTATGCTCGAACCTGCCATTCACATTGCATTTTCTGTGAATGATGCTGGGTAGGGGGTACCATTCACACTGTTTTCTGAAAAGTTACTTCTTATAGAAAAAATAAAGTAAGGTCAGGAGTGTGGCTTAGTGGTAGAGTGCATGCCTACTGTGCACAAATCTCTAGGTGGGATTCCTTGGTACCACATACACAGAAAAAAACCAGAAGTGATGCTCAAGTGGTAGAGGGCTAGCTTTGAGAAAGCTCAATGACAATACCCAGACCCCGAGTTCAAGCCCCACAACCAACAAAACACAAAAATAAAAATAATTATTAAAAAGACAAAAGAGGGGCCAGGAGTTTGGCCTAGTGATAGAATGCTTGCCTAGCATGCATAAAGGCCTGGGTTCGATTTCTCGGTACACATACATACAAAAAAGCCAGAGTGGGGCCGGGAGTTTGGCCTAGTGGTTAAAGTGCTTGCCTAGCATGCATGAAGACCCGGGTTCGATTCCTCGGGGTACCACATACATAGAAAAAAGCTGGAAGTGGTGCTGAGGCTCAAGTGGTAGAGCTCTAGCCTTGAGAAAGACCAAGGACACTGCTCAGGCCCTGAGCTCAAGCCCAGGACTGGCAAAAAAAAAAAAGCCGGAATGGTGCTGAGGCTCAAGTGGTAGAGCTCTAGCCTTGAGAAAGTCCAAGGACAGTGCTCAGGCCTGAGCTCAAGCTCAGGACTGGCAAAAAAAAAAAAACCCAAAAAACAAAAAAAGACAAAAGAAAATAACATGGAAAATGTCCTCATGTTGAGAGCACACTTGACAGTGACTGGGAAATTGAGTAAAACACCACAGATGAAAATAATAAAACAACCACTCAGTAGCTAAGAGAAAACAAGACTAATACAAATTTGCATCTGGCAGATGGGGATTTTTTTCTTTTTCTTTTCTTTTTTTCCTATTTAACCCAAGCTGGCCTCAAGCTCCTGTAGATTTGTCATTTTATAATACTTTTGTCCTTTCATTTTATCCTTACTATTTTGTGGATGAATTTATTTTTTGTGGGTCATGGGGCTTGAACTTGGCCTGTTCACTGTCCCTGAGCTCCTCAGCTCAAGGCTACTGCTCTACCCCTGGGCCTGGGCATTGTCCCTGAGCTCTTCAGCTCAAGACTACCAACCTACCCTTGAGACAAGCCCCACTTCCTGTTTACTAGAGGTTAATTGGAGATGAGAGTCTCAGGTTCCCTGGGCTGGGAGTTTGGCCTTGTGGTAGAATGGCCTAGGGTGCACGAAGGCCCAGGTTCAATTCCTTGGTACAACAGAAGTGGTGCTGTGGCTCAAGTGGTAGAATTCTAACCTTGCGAAAGCCCAAGGACAGTGCTCAGTCCCTGAGCTCAAGGCCCAGGACTGGCAAAAAAAAAAAGTTTCAGGTCCTTTTATGCTGTGGCTGAGATCCTCAGATCTCAGCTTCCTGACTAGCTAGAATTACAGGTGTGAGGATGAATTTTTTTTTTTTAAATGAAGCTCTCCTCAAAGGGACCCTTTGAAAGAATTTCTGGGTAAAAATAGGACACTAAGGGCCAGGAGTGTGGCCTGGTGGTAGAGTGCTTGCCCACCATGCATGAAGCCCTGGGTTTGATTCCTAAAAGTCAGATGGGTACTGTGGTAGAGTGCTAGCCTTGAGAAAGCTCAAAGACAGTTCCCAGGCCCTGAGCTCAAGTCCCAGGACTGGCAAAAAATAATAATAATAAAAAAAAGAAAATAACAGGGAAAGAACAAAAAGAAAAAGAGAAATAGAACCTTAAAATTTTTTAGTTTCAGCCAGGTGCTGGTGGCCATGCCTGTAATCCTAACTACTCAGGATCACGGTTCAAAGCTAGCCCAGGTAGAAAAGTCTATAAGACTCACTTCCGGCCCCGGGAGTTTGGCCTAGCGGTTAAAGTGCTTGCCTAGCATGCACAAAGACCCGGGTTCGATTCCTCGGTATCCCACATACACAACCAAGCCGGAAGTGGCAGAGACGAGACTGCAACAAGCGACAGAGAGCGAAAGCAAGCAAGTGGAGCCCAACCGAGTGGTGGCCGGAGCGAGCAGGACCGGAGCGTGCGGGAGCGAGCCGAGCCAGAGCCAGCCAGGCCGGAGCGAGCGGGGCCAGAGCGAGAAGGGGCCGGAGCGAGCAGAGCCAGGAGCAAGCGAGAGCTGGCCGGGCCGGAGCGAGCGGGGCCAGGAGCAGGGCCGGGCCGGAGCGAGCGGGGCCAGAGCAAGCCAGGAGCAGGGCCGGGCCGGAGCGAGCCGGGCGGAAGCAAGCGGGGCCTGAGCTAGAAAGGGGGCCGAGCAGGGCCGGAGCGAGCGGGGCCGGAGCGAGCGGGGCCAGAAAGAGAAAGGGGCCAAAAAAAAAAAAAAAAAAAAAAAAAAAGACTCATTTCCAATTAACCACCTGTAAGCAAGAAGTGGTGCTGTGGTTCAAAGTGGTAGAGCACTAGCCTTGAGCAAGAAGAGCTCAGGGACAAGTGCCCTAGTTTAAGCCCCATGGTATTAAAAAAAAAAAAAAAAACTAAATTGGGCACCAGTGGCTCATACCTGTAATCCTAGAGGCTGTAATCAAGAGGCTGAAATCTGAGGATTCTGGTTCAAAGCCAGCCTAGGCAGAGAAATTCAAAGCACTTGTACCCCCAATTGATGAGCAAAAAGCTGTGGTTGAGCAGTCTTGAGCAAAACATCCAAAGGAGAGTGCAAGGCCCTGAGTACCCTCAGCATTTGGGTTGCAGCTGGGGAGGATGGCCTAGGACTGTGATCCTCAGCATTTGGGTTGCAGCTGGGGAGGATGGCTCAGGCCTGTAATCCCTCTGTAATCTACTCTGGAGTCAGACATCAGGAGGATCACAGTCCTAGGCCAGCTCTGGCAAAAAGCTAGGGAGATCCCTATTTTAACAAACAGCCAGGAGTGGTGCCACACATCCATGATCCCAGCTACAGAGAAGGCGTAGGAGGAAGATTGAGGACAGCAGAGCAAAACAGTGGAACAAAAAGCAAGACCCTATCTGAAAAATAGCCTAAAGTACAAAGGTCTTGGGCATGGCTCAAGTAATACAACCCTACCTAACTAAGCGCAAGACCCTAGCTACATCTACACCCACGTGTAAAATCGTGTAAGTACTGTGCAAAGCTATTTGCTGCAAGCAGCACTTTTACCTCAGGGTCTAGGTGCTGTTCCTGGTTTTCTTTTGCTCAAAGACATAGTACTTCACCACTTGAGCCACAGCTCTACTTCTGGCTTGATTTTTTTTTCCTTCAGTCAGTCATGGGCTTGAACTCAGGGCCTACCTTTAGTTTAAAAACCAGAAGTGATGGACTTGGAGTTTGTCCCAGTGGTAGAGTGCTTGCCTAGTATTCACGAAGACCTGGGTTCGATTCCTCAGTACCACATACACAGAAAAAGCCAAAAGTGGCGCTGTGTCTCAAGTGGCAAAGCACTAGCCTTGAGCAAAAAGTGTCTAAGAGACAGTGCCCAGGCCCTGAGTCAAGCCCCAGGACTGGGAAAGAAAAAAAATCTCTTGGATTTTCCTCCCCAAGCTTGCTTTGAATGGAGACCTTCAGATCCCAATCTCCTGAATAGCTAGAATTCCAGGCATGAGCAACTATCCCCTGGTTTGGTCATTATTTTCATAAGCAAAAACAAAATGAACCCGGCATTAGTGGCTCACATCTGAAATCCTAGCTACTCAGGAGGCTAAGATCTGAAGATCAAAGCCAGCTCAAGAACTAAAGACCTTGAGACTCTTATCTCCAATTAACCACTAGGAATCCAATTATCCACTAGAAAACCGGAAGTGGCTCTGTGGTTCAAGGGGTAGGGTGGTAGCTTCAGCTGAGGAGTTCAAGGACAGCACCCAGGCCCAGAGTCCAAGCCCCATGACTGACAGAGAGAGAGAGAGAGAGAGAGAGAGAGAGAGAGAGAGAGAGAGAGAGAGAGAGAGAGAGAGAAAATGTCAATGTCTGCCAATAGGAAATGAAATATATTAATTGAAAGAGATAGAATATCCCTAAAATGAATTGTGGAATAGCAATCAATAGAAACGAGGCAGGTTGTAATGGACTGATATAGATGCCTCACAATGTGGAACGACTTAAGTGTGGACATAGATATGCACCCACATGAATATATGCATTACTCTTGTGAAGAATACACAGTGCTATTTTAGACTAGATCTAGAAATATGTGTTAGAAAATGGAAATACTCATTGCATCTGGAATAAAATAGAACATCCCTATTTAACAGTGAAGTGAGAGGCAATTTTTATTTTTCTTTTCTTTTTTTTTCCAGTCAGTGATGGGGTTTAAACTCAGGGCCTGGGTGCAGTCTCTGAGTTCTTTTGCTCAAGGCTAGCACTGGGCCACTTCCCGCTTTCTGGGTTAATTAGAGATTAGAATCTCATGGACTTTCCTGCCTGGGCAGGCTTTGAACTGTAATCCCCAGATCTCAGCCTCCTAAGTAGCTAAGATTATAGTTGTGCACTACCGGCATCCGGCAATTTTTATTCTTACATTTTTTTAAATTTTTCTGCATCTGTCATCAGTTAAAACAAAGAAAAAGCATTTAAAAAATCATCAGTTTCACAAATGGACAAAGGTTGAGTAAAAGGTGATTAGATAATGTAGTGACAAGATTGGGGAACAGAGAGGAAGGTGAAGCCTACTTTGGGCTAGTAAGCTGGAGAAGTCTTAACCTGGAGGAATTGGCTCTAAAAACCCCTGGGGCAACTGGTGCAGGGCTGGGCACTGGCTAGGGCCAAGGCCCTAAGGCCAGATTGAGTTAGACATCTTTGAAAAACAAGAAATTCACCTAAGTGGCTGGAATGCTGACAGACTGGAGCCACAGCGAGGGTGGAAAGTAGGAAGCCAGTAAGGGGTATTTTAGGCCCTGGAGTGAATTCCATAATCTGATTATGTTTAAAATATGTACTTTGGTGGATTCAGAAAAGAGGATCCTGGGAGCCCACTGGCCTGAAGAGAAATGATAAAGGCTTTGACTAGAGGTGGTGGAGGTAGAAAAAGAACTGGGACCAAGAGTTTGGGTAGTGGTAGAGTGCTTGCCTAGCATGTATGAAGATCCAGATTCGATTCTTCCGTACCACATACATAGAAAAGTCGGAAATGGGGCTAGGGCTCAAGTGGTAGAATATTAGTCTTGAGGAAAGCCCAAGTACAGTGCTTAGATGCAGAGTTCAAGCCCCAGTACTGAAAAAAAAAATGTGCTAAAGGAGGAGCTGGTGCTGGTGTGTGTGTAGGTGTGTGTATGTACAGAGTCTTAAACTCAGGGCTGGCTTTGTCCTTTAGCTTTTTGTTCAAAGGCTAGTACTCTATCTCTTGAGCCGCAGTTCCAGGTCTACTGCCTTTTTGGTGATTAATTAGACATAAGAATCTCAAGGACTTTCCTGCTTGAGCTGGCTTTGAACCATGATCCTCAGATCTCAGCTTCCTGAGTAGGTGGAACTACAGGCGTGAGCTACCTACACCAGTCTTACAGACACATTTTAAATGGCGGCACATATGTCGATGTCAGAAGCCTATACCCTGACAGCCTTGCCTGCATAGGCAAGTATGGAAGTCACCCAGGCTCCTTTGTTAAAGCATACAGTGGATGGGATCTAAGGACTGAAGGACACTTTCAGTTTCTGTCCTTGGAAAATAGCCTTGAAAGAGACGAGCTCCCAGGTCCCAGCCTGCATTCCCCAGATATAAGGGAGAGGGCCTGAGTCAGCCCATCTGAAGATAGGCAATGTCTTACACTGGAGCTAACTCTGGGCCTGGAAGCAGTTTCACGGTAGGACAGCCTTCTGTAGGCTACCTGGGACTACTTTTAGGAAGAACCAATTTTCTTATCAGAAGTGTCTAAATGCTGTTTATTTTTATCCTGGTGTGGTGTGTGTGTATTTTCTTGCAAGCACCTACTCCATATAAACCCTTCCCAAACAGCCATTGCTTTCCAGCCTCAAGGCCCTGTAATGTAGGCCCCAGTTTGTGGCCTGGACCTCGGACTGTGGACCAGACCTACTCCTCCCTTTTCCTTCTGTTTGTTTTCAGTCCTATGACCCCAGGCTGGCTAGTGTGGTAGGCAAAAGGGTGGAGACTAGTGCCCGAGTGCACGTGTGTGTGTGTGTGTGTGTGTGTGTGCTCGCGCGCGCGCACACACACACACACACAGCCTCCTATGCCCACCCCACCCCACCCCCCAGTGGCTAGTCAATGATTGACTGGCATTTCATAGGCTGCTGCTTTTAGACCCTAGCCTGGTGACCCTTAGAGGTCACCTCCATAAGAAGCCAGAGCAATGTCCTACTTCTCCAGTCGGTGGTCCCCTCTACTGCCTGCAGGCCAGTACCTGTTGCCAAGAGATTTTTTCATGGAACCTCATGGATCTTGCCCTCTGACCCTGGCTTTGGGGGCCCCCACTGGGCTTCAGTCCCCACCCCTCTTTGCTCATCTCTATCTTCTCAGGTCACTCAACTGGACTCCTCTCTGTGGATCTGACAACTCCCCTCTTATCCTCTGTCTTTGTCCCTCAGACATCCTTTTTCCTTGCCCTCCTGCCAGACCCAGCTAGACGGACAGTTGGGCAGAGAATCAGATCCAGTAGCGTCCCCTTGCCCCCTCCTACCCCCTCTTGTCAAACACCAGACAAGGTTTTTTCCTCTTCCTTTCCAGCTCTGAATGCACTCATTCTCTTCGGAAGCCTCCTCCCTGGGGCGTGAGTTCTGACCCCAGCTCCTCCCCCATCCATGCTCTGGCCTGCTGGCTTGGGTGGCTCCACCTTCTCGGCAACCCACTGGGACTGGGCATTGTCTGC
The DNA here is from genome assembly GCF_031878675.1 of Megascapheus bottae. Classification (NCBI taxonomy): domain Eukaryota; kingdom Metazoa; phylum Chordata; class Mammalia; order Rodentia; family Geomyidae; genus Megascapheus; species Megascapheus bottae. The sequence goes on from NC_143525.1 coordinate 33,967,368, forward strand.
CAGTGCTGGTTTTTTCTAGGACTCTGGGATACCCAGAAGTAGCCTTCCCTTGGCAGGGCACAGAGTAAATGCAGAGAGAGAGAGGCTCTTTAAGAACCAGGAGTAGTTTATGCCTGTAATCCTAGCTACTCAGGAGATCTAAAGATCACAATTCTAATCCAGCCTAGCAGAAAAGTCTGAGATACTCTAATCTCCTAAAAAGCCAAAAAGTGGGGGGTATGGCTCCAGTAGTACAGTGACAGGTTTTTGTTGTTGTTGTTTTTGCCAGTCCTGAACTCAAGGCCTAGGCACTGTCCTTGGTGCTCTGCCACTTGAGCCACAGCACCACTTGTGGCTTTTTCTGTGTATGTGGTTTCAGGAATGCTAGGGGAGCACACTACCACTAGGCCACGCTCCCAGCCTTTTCTTTTTCTTTTTTTTTTCTTCTTTTTGGTTGTGGGGCTCGAACTCTGGGACTGGGTGCTATCCCTAAGCGTTTCAGCTCAAGGCTAGTGCTTTACCACTTGAGCCACAGTGCCACTTCCAGTTTTCTGGTGGTTAATTGGAGATGAATCTCAGGGACTTTTGTGCTGGGGTTGGCTTTAAACCTCGATCCTCAGATTTCAGCCTCCTAAGTAGTTAGGATTACCACCAGCACCCAGCTTAGAGTGACAGTTTAGACTGACAAAGCCAAGTGACAGCGTGAGGCTCTGAGCTCAAGCTCCAGTACCAGCACCAAAATAATCAATAAAAATTCAAAAGAAAGAGGGAAGTCGGGCCGAGAGTTTGGCCTAGTGGTTAAAGTGCTTGCCTAGCATGCATGAAGACCCGGGTTCGATTCCTCGGTACCACATACATAGAAAAAAGCCGGAAGTGGTGCTGAGGCTCAAGTGGTAGAGCTCTAGCCTTGAGAAAGTCCAAGGACAGTGCTCAGACCCTGAGCTCAAGCCCAGGACTGGCAAAAAAAAAAAAAAAAAAAAAAAAAGAAAGAGGGAAGTCAAAACTTCCAGGGCTCAGTTCCCAGCTCAGCTTTGTACCACCGGAAAAATTCCTTTAACTCTGAATGTCAGGATGGGGAAAAGATAGACAATTCTGGCTTCCTCTGGAATCGCAGAGACTGGTGTATTGAGAAATGTGACTCCAGGACACAACATACGGGTCCAATAAAAGATGCTACTCCAGCAGTTCCCCAGCTAGACCTGAGCCCTTCCTAATACTTGGAGAGGTGCGGCCTGGGGGGAAATAACAGCTGGAATTCTTTTTGTCTTTCTTTCTCTCTCTTTCCCCTCTCTCTTTCCTTCCCCCCACTCCTCTCTCCCTCCCTCTCCCTCTCTCTCTCTTTCTCTCTCTCTCTTTTTTCTTCCGTGGGGGGACTTGAACTCAGAGCGTGGGTGCTGTTCCTAAGCTTTTTTGTTGTTGTTGTTCAAGGCTAGCACTCTACCACTTTGAGCCACAGCATCACTTCTGGTTTTCTGGTAACTAATTGGAGTCTTTCGGACTTTCCTGCCCAGACTGGCTTTGAACCTTGATCCTCAGATCTTAGCCTCCTACGTAGCTAGGATTACAAAGGGTGAGCCACGGTGCCTAGCTATGACTGCTCTAATTCTGGCCATTTCCTGGTTCTGATGCCTCTTTAAGGTCGAGTGCACTTGCTCTTGTGTAAGCACTCCCGTGTAGAACCAACAAGTGATTCTCAGTCAGGCCAGGGTATCCTCTCCCAGAAGGGCTGAAACACTGTAGATCTGCGAGGCTGTGCGTTAGTTATGGTGATATTGATGAGGGGATGGTCAACTACTCCTGTTGGCTATAACATGTCTGGAGCACATTACCTTTTTATTTTATTGTTTTTAAGACTCAGGGCCTTTTGCTTGATTAGCTGGCACTCTGCCAGTTGAGCCATACCTCCAGCCTATCTTTTTGCTGATTAATTGGAGACAGAATTCCTTCCAGGTCTTAGCCAGCTGAGTATTACAAATGTAAACCACTTGGTGCCTGGCTTGCATACTGGGACTTGAACTCAGGACCACATTTTTTTTTTTTTGCCAGTCTTGGGCTTGGGCTCAGGGCCTGAGCACTGTCCTTGGACTTTCTCAAGGCTAGAGCTCTGACACTTGAGCCTCAGCACCACTTCTGGCTTTTTTCCATATATGTGGTACTGAGGAATCAAACCTGGGTCTTCGTGCATGCTAGGCAAGCACTCTACTACTAGGCCAAACTCCTGGCCACAGGACCACATTTTTGCTTAGCTTTTTCCATTAAAAGCTGAAGTTTTTCCACTTGAGTCATACCTCTGCTTCTGGCTTTTTGTAACCCTAGCTACTTTAGCAGGCTGAGATCTGAGGATCAAGGTTCAAAGTCAGCCTGGGCACGAAAGTCTATGAGACTCACCTCCAATTACCCACCAGAAAATCAGAAGTGGCATTGTGGCTCAAGTGGCTCACTAGCCTTGAGCTGAAGAGTTCAACAACAGTGCTCGGGCCCAGAGTTCAATCCCCATGACCGACAAAAAAAAAAAAAAAAAATCCTCAGATCTCAGTATGCTGAGTAGCTGAAATTTGCCTCTTTTGAGGCTCAGTTTCTGTAATCCTCAGCTGAACACTAACCTAATTGTATCACTAATCTAGAAAACAGAGACTTTGATGGCCACCCTGAAGGGCTGTGTCCCAATATGCAGCAGCATTTCTCAAACATTCCTGACAATGAAGCGACAAATAAGTCCACTTTACATCATCAACCCAGGACAGACACACAAAACTATCCCTAGGCCCCACTACATGTGATGTATTTCATTCTTTTTCATTCTCTCTCTTCCTTCTTTTTCTTCTTTCCTTCCTTCACTCTTTCATTTGTCTCTTCCTACCTTCCTTTTTTCCTTTTTTCCTGTGCCAGGACTGAACCCAGGCCTTCCATATACTAAGCAAGCACACTGAACCACATCCCCAGCCTTCTTCCCTCTATTTACTTCTTAACAACCACAACAAGCCATGCAAAGATGGATCACTCCTGTAATCCTAGCTACTCAGGAGGCTAAGATCTGAGGATCATGGTTCAAAGCCAGCCTGGGCACAAAAGTCTGTGAGACTCTTATCCCCAATTAACCACCAGAAAACTGGTCCTGGCAGTGTGGTTCCAAGTGGTAAAGGGCTAGCCTTGAGCTCAGGGACAGTGCTCAAGCTGACAAAACAACAACAAATAGCAACAACTTTGCTTATTTATTTATATTGATAAAGGCAAGCTTCAGGCCCTCATTTGCATGTATATGCCTAATTTTGAGCGAATAACTTTGTATTCCCTTTTTTTCTATAAACTTCCATCTCTATAAAGCTTGGATCTGCGTCAGTATCTAACTAAATCTGGGACCATTTGTTGAGCAACTATTATGTGCAAGTATATGCTGAGTGTTTCAGTATTATCTCCTTTAACCCCTAGCACAGTACACCAGATGCTATCTTCCAGATGAGCAAACGACAACCCAGAGACACTGTCACTTGCCCAAGGCAACACAGAGAATGTGTGATGTAGTCGAGAGTTGAATCTAGATCATCTCGAGCCTAGACTCCCCCTGTTCCCAAAGCCCCTACTTGCATGTGCACTCATCAATATAAGCAGATTAAGAAAGTGTTCTTCGTATTCTCACGCTTAACAGGTGCTTTTGGTCCTCTGTTGAGGACCCACTTGTGCTATTGGCTATTCCACCCAGCACCACCAGATTCAGCAAATAAAAGTAGGGGTGCAAGTTAAACTTGGATTGCAGATAAACAACAGGTGATTTGTTAGTGGGAGTGTCCCCAACAATATGTTGCTCTCATTTCCGACAAAAAAAAAACATGCCTCCCTACCACCGGACCTTAAGAATAGGGGTTAGGGGCTCCTGACCCTGGAATGGGGCTAATGAGAGACAAAAGGAGAGATGGAGTGAATGAGGCGCGGGACTCCCTGCTAAAGAAACAGGAAGAATGTTCTTCCAAGGAATCAGACAGGAATCTTCGTTTGTCTCTTCCCAGATTTGTGGACACCCCCCCCCATTAAGACCACGCGTTTTCAGGGTGGTGATACCTAAAGGCGTGGAGGTGCTTTCCCAAGGAGCCTTGAAAAACCCCAGTTAGCGCGTATCCTTTTCCTTGGCTGATTTTACCCGTCTTGTCACACCAATAGGCGTGGAGTAAGGGCGCAGAGACCCCACAAGAATGTTTAAGATTAAAAAAAAGAAAAGGAATGAGGACTGGCGTCCTGGAGCAGCTTCCCCCCGACGGCCGGGACGGGGAGCGGAGGGGGCGGGACCACCCGCCCGGGGCTCGGGTCCCCCGGCGCGGGGCGGGCGACCTGGAGCCGGCAGCCCGGGCGTCCCGGCCGGGCCGGGCGGAGAGGGAGCCACCCAGGCCTGCGCCCGGAGGGAGAAAGTGAAGCCGGGAACTGCCACTCCCAGACTTGCTGGAATGCAGTTGGAGGGGTGGGGGGGCGCCGGGAGCGCGCGGCTCCCAATCACGGGCGGCCGAGGGGGTGGAGGAGGCGGGCGGCTCGAGGAAGTGCGGCGTGAAGTTGTGGAGCTGAGATTCTCCGCCGCCGGACCCGGAGTCCCCGGAGCCCCGCAGCCCCGGAGCCCCGGAGTCCCGCCGCCGGCGGCCGGCCGCGCGCCCCTTCCCAGCTCAGCCTCTCCCGGCGCCGCCGCCGCCGCGTCCCCCGCGCTCGGCGCCCCCGGCCACGTCCAGCCCAGCCCGAGCCATGGGGCCGGAGCCGCAGTGAGCGCCATGGGGCTGGCGGCCTGGTGCCGCTGGGGGCTCCTCCTCGCCCTGCTGCCCCCCGGAACCGCGGGCACCCAAGGTGGGTCTGGACCCGGGAGGGGGGACGGAGCGGCGCCGGCCCCCGCGGCTGCCCCCCACCCCGCCCACCGCCCGGCGGGCTCGGAGGACCGGGAGCGGGGGGCGGAGCGGGGGTGCGCGCCGCCTCGAGGGGCGCGGGGAGGTGGGGCGGGGAGGGGGGTCCCGCCGCGGCGGCTGCGCCCGGCCCACCGAGGGCACCCGGGCTTCCCGGACCTGGACGGAGGCGCCGGGAACTCGTCGGCAAAGTGCTCCGAGCGGTCCAGAAAGTTTCTCTCGCGCTCCCCTCCTCCCCCGCTCCCCGAGGGTGTGCTGGGGGTGGGTTCCCCGCCACCCCCCTCGGACTCTCACAGCTTCTGGCCGTGGGCAGCCTCGGCTCCGGACTGCACCGAGCTGGATTCCTAGGGGTCCCCCCCCCCCCGCCCCGGGACGTGTAGGGACTGCAGCTTCTGCAGGGTTGGTGGGGGAGAGGGCGGGGTAGAGTGGATCCGGGGGGGCTCACCCGGATCGGGGGAGGGGCAGGCGTTTTGTGTGGAACAAATCCCCCCCCACCTCGAGGTCTTGGGGATGGAGCCCAGGGAGGGCCTGGCACATGTCAGACAAACTCCATCTACTGCGGAGTAGATTTTACCTCCCGGCCCTGTTTTGCGCAAATCTTTTACTTGGGGAGGGTGGGGGGTCAGCTTAGGGACGGTGTGGCTTCGGGGGCTCGAATCACCGAGGGTGGTGGTGGGTTTTCTGGTTTTGACCTATATAGGAAGTCACCTAAGCAGCAGAGGGGAGGAGAGTTAAGAAATTAAGCCAGCTTGGGGTGTGTGTGTGTGTGTGTGTGTGTGTGTGTGTGTGGTGGGGGGGAGTGTGGGGCGGTGGGTGTTGTCTACCCAGGGCTTGGGTGTGTGTGTGTGTGTGTGTGTGTGTGTGTGTGTGTGTGTGGTGGGGGGGAGTGTGGGGTGGTGGGTGTTGTCTACCCAGGGCTGGTGCTTCCACTGCTGCTTTCTTCATGCTGGGGGTGGAATGGGAGGAGGGGAGGTAGCTTCACAGTGTGGACCCCATCCATGTGTCCATCTGTCCTGTAATGATAGAGGACAGATACTCTGTACTGGGTTTTTGCCGAGACTCCCCTGTGTAGCTGTTTGCCACCTAAATCCGAGTTGTGGGGAGGGGGAAGATGACCACGTGAGGATGTTCTGGGGAGCATTTTGAGGCCACCCGTGGGTCTCTATAGGTCTGGGAGTCTGAAGAGGGGTGGGAGTCACCACCTCTGTGTGTGTGTTTCCCCAGGGGCTCTTTCTTAACACTGTGTATGTCTGAGTATGTGTCTGTGCTGCTTTGTGTTTCTTTGTGTTTCTGTGTCTAGGCTTTGTATTGCTAAACAGCAATCTCCCTTGATGTCTTGGGGACATTGGCTGAACTCTGCCCTCTCCAGGAACTCCCTTTAAGGTGCTGGGCTAGATCTGCTGTAAACACTGGGAGGTGGCCCTTGGCTTCCAGCTGGGGAAGGAGGCTCCTCTCTCTGGGAGCCCATCCTTCACCTCCCTATTTCCCAGGAGGGCATTTCCACCTCTGACCTTCTGCTGTGAAGGGTGAGGCCAGGCAGGACTGTGCCCTCACGTAGGCCTGGGAGTAGAGCTGGGGGGAGTGGCCCTGTGCAGAACTGGGAGCTGAGAGGTGGATTCTGGCCTGGAGGAGCCTCCTGGAGTCTTTACCCCTCAACCTGCTGGGTGCAGAATCTCAGAACATCTGTACAGGGCAGGGAATGATTACAAAGATAGTACATCCCCTAGTGGAACCCAGATTATATCCCAGAGCTGGAGTCCAGGGGAGGAATGTGGAGATGGGGGACCTAGGGAAGGAGCTGAAAGTTAGGATTTGGCTAAAATTCTCTCTTAGAGATCAAGATTTTGTGTATTGCTGGGGGGCCAGTGGCTCATGCCTGCAATCCTAGCTACTCAGGATGCTGAGATCTGAGGATCATGGTTCAAAGCCAGCCCAGACTCTAAAGTCCAGGAGACTCAACTACCAGAAAACAGGAAGTGGTGCTGTGGCTCAAGGGAGAGGGCAGTAGCCTTGAGCTGAAGAGCTTAGGGACAGCGGCCAGGCCTAGAGTTCAAGTCCTACAACCGACCAAAAAATATTTTGTGTATTACATCAAATGTCCTTTTAGTTTTGCAGAGCTCATTCATATTTTAATTGTATTATGATCCCCCCAAAACACTTTTTACCTTCTTTTTAACTATACTTAGGGAAAACACTTACTTTGATATCCAAAGAAAATTACATCTGAGAAGAGAAGATCAAATAGAAAAAAAATGCATTTCCAATACACTTCTCTTGCTTTGCAGTGACTTGTATCTTGCTGTGTGACCTCCCTCACATGCACTTAACCTTTTAAAAATGTCTGGCATGCTTCTTAAATGTCGCTTCATTCCATCTCAGCACCATCCTGTGAAGTAGGTACACAGATGAGCAAATTGATGGTCAGAAAGATGAAGAGAATGATCAAGGTCTCAAGCCACCCAGTAATGTCCAGGGCATTTTTGGATTCTAGTGAAGAAGGGTTTGGTCAAATTTTTAGTCCCTTCAACAGGAATAGGTTGAGAAAACATCGGGAGTAGCCAGGCAGCTGCACGGAGGAAGAGGTATGCCTTTCCCACCCTCTTGTCCAAGCATTGGCTGAGATGGGGGTGAGTGGCAGCAGAGGAGGCCCCTCCCCAACTAGCCCACACCTGCCATGCTGGTGGGCCCTTCCAGCAAGGGCCAGGGATGGAGGGCGGAAGGGGTCAGAGGACAGGGACACACAGGCCTATGGATGAGGGAAGCAACTGGAGTGGAAACATTAGGGACCAGTGTGGGGCTGAGTAGGATCCAAAGTATGCTTACTCTTGCATGATGGAATGATCTGGGAAAAGATTCCCCCACTTGGCTTCTACCTATGAGAAGCCCCTGTCCCCCTTATTACTAGTCCCCCACCCCACTCCAGGGAGTTCAACTCGGGGCAGGGGATGTGTGTTCCCAGGTGGAATGGAGCAATTATTATAGCTAATGTTTGTGTTGCCTCAGGACTGTTTACAAACCCTTCTCATGTTTACAGACTGCTTCTCTAGTCACTCTCTCATTTAACTCCTGCACCTCCTCTGAGGGAGTCAGAGTTGTTATTTCCAAATACTCACCAAGGGCCAATAACTAAGTCACAGCACTGCTGGGCATGGAGATGAATCTGACTTAACTTCTGGGCTGAAGGTCTAGGTCTGTATCTGTTCAAGGTCACACAGAGAGGGGCTCTGGTCTAAAGATCCGAATCTTGGGCCCTGGCCTGATACTTGAGTCTTAATAGTTCAGCCATCAATGGCAGGTGAGTGAGCCCCTTGAATGGGCTCTGGTCCTTAGGTCCAGGACTAGTGAGCTGGGGATAAAGATAGTTTTTTTGTTTTTTTGATAAAGTTCATGAAGACCAAAGGAAGTGTTAACTTTCTTGTGAGAAAAGAAGCATCTTGAGGCCAGGAGGGTTTGTATTTCAGTAGCAGAGTGCTTGCCTGACATACAGAAGACAGACAGAGATAGACAGACAGATGGAGAGACAGAGAGACATAGAGACACAGAGACAGAAAGATGTGCTGGATCTTTCACATGAGACTCCCTCAAGACTAGGACTAAACCCTGACCTCTGAAATCCAGCAAAAAAGGACTTAAAAGACTGACCAGCTGTGAGCAGCAGAGAGATGGGTACTAATCTCTTTTGGTTGAGACTCTCGACTAGACTTCACTCATTCGTTCATTCATTCTGGGCCGCCTCATTGTCCTTGTCTCGGAAATTTAGAGGATGAGTCTTTTCAAGAGCAGGTGTCCTGGAGGCAAAGGGCACCTCATTCGGAATTAAGACTTTCTGACCACAAGAAAAGCATCAGGGCCAGGTGGCGATGAGGACCACGGTGAGGGTAGGTAGGGGATGCCTGGTAAGGAAGCGGGGAATGAGAAGTAGAGACAGTATTTGGAAGGACTTTTTGGCCCCCTGTCAAGGGGGTGTCAGCTGGTAGCCTCCAGTTCCCAGAGAGTAGGTCTCAGGGTACCAGTTTTATCACTGCAAACACTTTAAGAGTCTTACTCAAATGGACCACAAATCTGGTAAACAAACTTACTATTGGGCGAGGTTGCCACTCTCCCTGACCTCCTTCCCAGCCCAGCCAACCAGCCCTGCCCTGCCTCTGTGTGTTTGTTGGTGACATCAGAGAATTATTGTGTTTTTACACTTGTGTGCGGGGAGGCGGGGGGTATGTTATGGTATTCGTGTGTGCAGTCAGGCTTAATGGAAAGAATGTGGAATCTTAAGTCAGACCTGAGTTCAAATTCTGCATCTCCGGCTCACAAACTTGGTGACTTGAGGTTTGTGTGTTTGGTCAAACTAGGGATTGAACCTGGGCCTTGCACATGGTAGGTAAGTTCTCTGCCTGTGAGGAGTACCTTTCAGCTCTGCTGTATGACCTTAGCAGGTTCTAACCTCTGCCAGCCTCAGTTTCCTCCTTGGTAAATGGAGCCAGCAGCCCTAGCTTCTGGAGGAGGACAGGGTTTGCTGCTTATAACAGTAGATGCTCAGGTCAGTTACCATGGTGGTTGCTATTGTTGTTGTTATTTTATTGCTTGGCTGCCACAGCTGGTGTCCCCTGGAGGTGGCAGAGGGCCACAGGGGGTAGACTGATGGGAGAGGGAGGGGTGAGGCCCCTACCCCAGCCCTGCTGTCCCTGTCCCCAGTTTGGCCAAGGCCCGGGGTCTGGGTCTGGGACAGCTGTGTCTATAAGCAGCTGAAGCAGCGGGGCTGAGGCTGGGGGAGGTTCTGGCAGGGCGTTATTTTTGGGCCTGGCCTACCACCCCCAGCTCCTGTTTCTCTTGGGAGTCTGTGGGGGAGAGAAGAGGAGGGACAGGAGTAGTTGTGGCTTGCTCCATCTAGGAGAGAGACCCTTGGGTTCTATTTCTGGACTCTCCTTTTCCTCCCTCTTTGCCTCCTTCCCTATCTTCCTAGGGGGCTGAGATAGAGACCCCCCCCCTCCTAGTGCTACCAGGATACCACCAGCTTGTGCCTCTGGACAAAGAGAACTCCACCCTTCCTGTAGCTCTTTTTACCCCCCTCTTCCCCCAAGACTGGATCTTAGGCTCCAAGTTGCTGGGAGAGCAGAGCCCTTGATGTCAGTGCAAAGCCATTGTACCAGAGTCCCTGGGAGGTAGAACAGTGACTGGCAGGAATTCTGGGCAACTCAGGCACCTGTGGGCCTGTGTATTCCAGGGCACCCTCCACTCCCCCCCCCACCCCAACCTCCTGGGCAAGACACACCAGGTGATTCATCTTCTCACCAGAGCAGAAAAACAAGTTCAACTGGGCACCTTAATCTCCCCCCCCCCTCTTACTGGCCTACCTGGTGCTGGCTGCTACCCAGAGCCCCCTCCCTGGCCTCCTGAGCCTCCAGTCTGCCTTGGTGGGGCTCAGTGGGAGCATCTGGTCTCCAGTACATCAGGCTGACAGCCAGGTGGGCAAGGGATGGGAACTTCTCTGGATGCCCCTTGGCGGATGCTTGGCACTGGGCAGGTCTGTAGAACTGACGTAGTGTCTTTGTGGCAAGAGTTTCGTGGCATAGATTCTGCCAGCTGGTTCTGGAGTCTTGCCCTGAGGAGGTGGTAAAGGTGAGGGTGCTGGCGTAGGACTCTGCGGAGCACGCCTCAGCCTGGCTGGTATCTGCAGCCTGGACCCCTTAGCCCGGGGTCACAGGCTTGGTTTCTCTATTCAGAGGTGTTCTAGAGATTTCTGCAGTGATGACCAGACTTTTGACTGTCCCCTGCCTCCTACCCGCCCTAAGCCATGACTCCAGCTGACCTTCCTAACTCACTCTGTGGGTGGCATTGCAGGGGCTGGTGTCCCTTGCCAGGAGGGTGACATGTGGGTGTGTTGGAATGGCAGAAGGAGAAAGCCTGGAGTTAGTTTGTTTGGGAGAGGGTCAGAGGGTATCCACAAGAGTTGTGATTCATCATTTGTCTTTCTTGGGGGATTTTTTACTCTCAGCTCTGAGTCTAGCTTGTGGGGACAAAGGGAGACTTTCTTTGGCAGCTGACACCCCTGTATTGGTGACAAGTGCCACAGGCTGACACACTGGGCCCCTATGGCTCCTCAGGGTGACTGGACCTGGGGGACCGCCCCACCCAGATCTCTCCCTTTCTTCCTAAACACAAAAGCTTTCCTCTGATGTTGACCTGTGGGTAGAAGGGTCCATCAGCCTTGCTTTTCTCGGCGTGTGGGATGGCATGACTGGGGAGTGGGTTTGAGGAGGCGACTGGGTTTGGCCAGTGACCCCCTGTTCCTTCTCACCAGTGTGCACTGGCACGGATATGAAGCTGCGGCTCCCCGCCAGTCCTGAGACCCACCTGCAAATGCTTCGACGCCTCTATGAGGGCTGCCAGGTGGTACAGGGCAACTTGGAACTCACCTACCTGCCTGCCAATGCCAGTCTCTCCTTTCTGCAGGTGAGGCTCATGGATAAGCCCAGCAGGGCCCAAGCAGAGGCTGGAGGTAGAGGTGGAGGTAGAAGAGGGTACTCTGTCCTTCTGTTTCCTCTCCAGTGGTTCCTTCAGCTGGAGATCCTTTCTGATGTCTAACTTCCTCCTTGAGGGCTTAAACTCCAAGCCTGGGCTATGTCCCGACCCTCTCCGTGCTCAAGGCTACTGCTCTACCACTTGAGCCACAGTGCCACTTCCAGCCTCTTTCTGCAACCCAGGGCTTCATGCATGCTAGGCAAGCACTCTACCACTAAGCCACATTCCCAGCCCCTCCCCCCAGTTTTTGACAAAGTCATCTGATTCCATCTTCAGTGTCGCTGGCTGTGGGTGTCTGGTGGGATGCTCTCCTGCTAGCATCTTTTCTCTCCCCTGTTGGCCCTCACCTGTCCCTGTCCTGGGAAGAACTGGTGGAGTTATGGACTCCAGGCCCAATGTTGACACTCACTAGTCACCTGACGTGGTCCAGGCCTTTGGCTTCCGTGGAGCTCAGCCTTTCCATCGGTCTAGTGGGACGAGCAGTGATCCTGGAGGTCCCATTGGGAGGGTCAGGAGAGAATGCGGGAAGATTCTGAGCAGAAGTCTACTGGACTGTCTGTGAGCCCTGGAATAGGGCCACCTGTGCAGTGCTTTGGGCTGACTGCAGACGCCATCTTCTCTAGGCCTTCCTTTTTTTTTTTCTGATGGAGAAACTGAGATGCCTGGAGGGTGGAGCACTTGCCCAGAGTCTCCTCCCCCCCTCATCCCACCTTTTATCTTTCTTGATCAGTCAGGAATCTGGTGCAGCCAGATGGAAAACAGCCTATTGCGCCATCTCATCTTTACCATGACAGAACAGGACTGCACAGCGGCTGGGGGGCCTCCGAGGCCCGAGGAGGGGGGTTAGAAGTGCTCAAGGCCCAGGCCCGCCTCATCCCTTGCCCTCCCCCTTTCCCTCCCAGGACATCCAGGAGGTTCAGGGCTACATGCTGGTGGCTCACAGCCAGGTGAGGCAGATCCCGTTGCAGAGGCTGCGGATCGTGAGAGGCACCCAACTCTTTGAGGACAACTATGCGCTAGCCGTGCTGGATAATGGAGACCCTCTGGACACTGCCACGTCTGCCACGGGGGCTGCCCCGGGAGGGCTGCGGGAGCTGCAGCTTCGAAGCCTCACAGGTGGCCGTCACCATCATTATAGGAGCCTTTCCTTGGTCACTGAGAACTGCCCAGAGCCACGGTTAGCCATCAAGAGGCTCTGTGCGCATGGGAGTGTTGTCCCCTCTTGTGGTGCAGGCAGGGTCTCCCCTGGGAAGATGAGGGAAAGAGAGTTGGGGTGTAGCCCAGGGGCAGAGCACTTGTCAAATATGTGTGAAATCCTGGATATCTGAGTATCAGGACCATACAAAGGAAAGAAAGGGAAAGAAAAGGAAACAGAAAGAAGGGGAAGAATTCTGGGTAAGAGGGAGGGAGGAAAAGAAAAGGGAAGGGAGGTAAGAAGAAAGGAAGGGAAGGGAGAGAGGAAAGGAAAAGGGAAGGGGGAAGGAAGGAAAGAAAGAAGGAAGGAAGGAAGAAAGAAAAAAAAATCAGGCAGGTGGATTCTTCTTTTCAGGAAATTGTACCTTGTACCAACCTGCACAATTTAATCATTAAATGCTAGCTAGGATTTTGTTCCCACGTGGCCAAGTTTGCAGTAAGCGAGCTATGGAACTGTGTCTGGTGAACTGTATGCCACAGAATGTCTGTGATGCCAGACAGTGGATTCCATGTGGTAAACTATACATGGTGAACTGTATGCAGTGGCACTGTAGCTCAAAGTGGTAGAGAGCTCAAGGACAGCGCCCCAAGTACAAGCCCATGAGTGACCAAAAAAGAGTAGACTATATGTGGTAAACTGTATATGGTGGCGTGACTGTGGTGGAGTGTATACAGTGGTCCTGGAGTTCACAGCGTCTCAACCTCAGGCAGCATTCCAGGAACCCATTTCCTTCTCCTCCTCTCCTCTTCCCCTCCTCCTCTTCCTCCTCTCTTCCTCCTCCTCCTCCTCCTCTTCCTCCTCCTCCTCCTCCTCTTCCTCCTTCTCCTCCTTCTTCTCCTTCGTCTTCTTCTCCTTTCTTTTTTTTTTTGCCAGTCATGGGGACTGAACTCAGGAGCTGAGCACTGTTCTTGAGCTTACATCAAAGCTAGTGCTCTACTACTTGAGCCACAGCACTACTTCTGGATTTTCTATATACGTGCCTCCGAGGAATTGAACCTGGGTCTTTGTGCAGGCTATGCAAGCACTCTACCACTGGGCCAGACTCCCAGTCTCTCCAGGCATCCATTTCATTTAGAATCTTACTTTATTCAGATAGCAGTCCTATAAATTCTTCCCTTAATCCTTCAGTGTTCGTTTTCCAGATGAGAAGACGAGGATACATGGCTTACTCACAGTTATACAGCTACTTAGTGGCTAAACTAGATTTCAGACATTAGAGTCCCTCTGTCTGTCTCTCTCTGTCTGTCTGTCTCTCTTTCTCTCTTTTTGCCAGTCCTGAAGTTTGAACTCAGGGCCTGAGCACTGTCCTTGGGCTTTCTCACAAGATTAACACTCTACCACTTGAGGCACAGCACCACTTCCAGCTTTTTTTCTGTGTATGTGGTACCGAGGAATTGACCCCAGGGCATTCTAGGCGAGCACTCTACCGCTAGGCCATGCTCCTGGCCCTAGAGTCTCTTTTGTATGTACATTTGTGCAGTGTTGAGACTTGAATCCAGAGCCTTGATATGCTCCACCTCAGAGCCCCTGCCATCTTGGGGAACTGTGCTTGTGTGAGAGGTTATGTCCCTTTCAGAAGGCAAGAGGCTGGGTGTGGTGACTCACGCCTGTAATCTTAGCTACTCAGGAGGCTGAGATCTGAGGATCGAGATTCAAAGCCAGCCCAGACACTAAAGTCCATGAGACTCATCTCCAATTAACCACTAGAAAACTGGAAGTGGTATTGTGGCTCAAGGGGTAGGGTGGTTGTCTTGAGTTGAATGCACCCAGGCCCAGAGTTCAAGTCCCACGACACACACACACACACACACACACACACACACACAGAAGGCAAGAGGCATTGAGGAGAGGACACAGCTGATGTGACAAGGCTCTCCTAACGACTGCCCTTCCCACAGAGATCTTGAAGGGAGGAGTTTTGATCCAGCGGAACCCCCAGCTCTGCCACCAGGACACCATTTTGTGGAAGGACATCTTTCACAAGAACAACCAGCTGGCTCGCACAGTGATAGACACCAACCGCTCCCGGACGTGTAAGGCACATTCCTGCCTGCCTAGCCCATCTACTGACTATACCAGCTCCCCTCAACCCCCCCCCCCCGCCAGTCTCTCCTGCCATATCTGTGTCTCTTCTCCTCTGTATCACCTCCTCTGCCTTAGTTCAGTCTCTGCCTCCTTGGAAGCCTCTTTCTGGATCTCTCCCTTGCTGGGTACCCACTGACAGGTGCTTGTCCTGAGCCCTTTCCTTGCCCAGTATTTCTCATCACTTCTCTCTGGTTTTGTCCCCAGGCCGACCCTGTGCCTCATCTTGTAAAGATAACTATTGCTGGGGAGAAAGTTCTTTGGACTGTCAGATCTGTGAGTGGAGGGAGGCCTAGTGGCTGGGAGGGGCGGGGCAGGTAGACAACAGGTGACCTGAGAGGGGTGGGGTAATGGGCTGTTGACAACTCCCTGGGGATGGAAGGTCCCTCAGAAGATGACGGTGGCTTGCCTGGTATCCCATCTACTCGGGAGGCTGAGATCTGAGGATCACAGTTCAAAGCCAGACCTGGTGGAAAAGTCTATGAGACTCTTACCTCCAGTAAAGAAAAAGCCAGAAGTGGCGCTGTGGCTCCAAGTGGTAGAGCACTAGCCTTGAGCAGAAAGAGGCTCAGGGACAGTGCCCAGGCCGAGTTCAAGGACCAGCAGAAACAAACAAGTAAATGAAGATGATGGTGGTAAAAAAATTTGTTGTCCAGGGCTCAGTCTCATCTTGTCTCTTTCCAACAGTGACTGGCACCATTTGTGCCAGTGGCTGTGCCCGTTGTAAAGGCTGGTTGCCCACCGACTGCTGTCATGAGCAGTGTGCTGCAGGCTGCACGGGTCCCAAGCACTCTGACTGCCTGGTATGCATCTCCGCCCTTGTTACCGGAGCCCTAGGGTGTCGGGGGTGGGCACCTTGCTTTGGTTGCCCTGTTGCTCTTGGCATGCCAGAAAAAAGCCAAAACCAGCAGCTTGTCCCTGCCAGGCCTGCCTCCACTTTAACCACAGTGGCATCTGTGAGCTGCACTGCCCAGCCCTGGTCACTTACAACACAGACACCTTCGAGTCCATGCCCAACCCCGAGGGACGTTACACCTTTGGCGCCAGCTGCGTGACCTCCTGTCCTTGTGAGTGCATGGGAAAGAAGCATGGTTTGCATGGTCTGGCATACAGGAAAGGGGCGGGCACCGTGAGTCCACGTGTGCTGGCTTTGGAGGGCTACTCTATTCATTTAACAGCTGAGGAGCAGGTGGCACAAAGACAGGCAACTGAGAACTGTGACCTGGAGCTAGACTGCCAGGTGTATGCCCTGGCTTTACCGCGTAATTGTCTTATTGCCTTGTTTTGGTGCTTCCATTTCCTTACCTGTAACCTTGCATGGTAGGTCTAATGTTTGAATGAGTTAATATTTGTCAAGCTCTTAGAACAACATTTAGTGTTTACTGCTGGGGTACCAGCACCTCTATTCACTGAAGGATGCTGAGGGCTAGGCTTTGTTGTGGGGAATTGCTTTCTTCCTCTGGTGGGAATCAGAGTAAGCCTTTAGGTTCTGGTTGCACTTCTTCATGATGGAAGAAGAGGGCAATTGGACACACCAATTTGCATAATTCTGTGCCTAAATTCACAGTCTTGCCATCTTTTTTTTTTTTTTTTTGCCAGTCCTGGGCTTGAGCTCAGGACCTGAGCATTGTCTTGGACTGTCTCAAGGCTAGAGCTCTACCACTTGAGCCTCAGCACCAGTTCTGGCTTTTTTCTATGTATGTGGTACTGAGGAATTGAACCCGGGTCTTTGTGCATGCTAGGCAAGCGCTCTATCACTAGGCCAAACTCCCAGCCCCGGTCTTGCCATCTTGCTTGGGTTTTTGCTCAAGGCTGGCATTCTACCACTTGAGCTATATTTCCACTTCTGGCCTTTTGGTAGTTAATTGGAGAGAAAGATCTCACAAATTTGTCTGCCCAAGCTGGCTTTGAACCACAATTGTCAGATCTTAGCCTGCTAATATGAGCCAGTGAAATCCATATTAGTTTCTCTTTTTGCTAAACACAAAGCTTTGTATTTACTTTCTTACTTATGTACTTACTTGCTTACTTTTAATGGTTTTTTTTTTTAGGTTGAGGAGAGTCAACCATAGGGCTTGAACTCAGATCCTGGACCCTGTCCCCGAGCCCTTTTTGCTCAAGCCTAGTGTTCTACCACTTTGAGCCATAGCACCGCTTCCAGTTTTTAGGTAGTTAATTGGAGATAAGAGACTCATGGACTTGCCTGCTCCAGCTGGCTTTGAACCTGGATCCTCAGGTCTCAGCCTCCTAAGTAGTTAGGATGACAGGCATAAGCCACAAGCGCCCCGCTTTTAATTAAATTTTATTAACCAGCTTTGTTGTTGTTGCTAGTTGTGGGGCTTGAACTCAGGGCCAGGGCATTGTCCCTAAGCTCTTTTGCTCAAGGATAGGACTCTACCACTTTGAGCCATAGATCTGCTTCCTAAACATAAACCCTAGTGCTGATAAAGTATGGGTGTTGTTAAGGAGTAAATGAAGGTCCAGAGTTCAGATGCATAGTTAGGGCAGTTAAGCATTGATTGGTAGTATTCTTCTTGAACCATTGCTCATGGAGGGTTGTGAAGGGCCAGGGCATATGGTGTGTGTTCTGCAGACAATTACCTGTCTACGGATGTGGGGTCCTGCACCCTGGTCTGCCCTCCAAACAACCAGGAAGTGACAGCCGAGGATGGAACCCAGCAGTGTGAAAAATGCAGCAAACCCTGTGCCCGAGGTACCTACCCACTTTCGCACTTCCTGGCCTGGCTGAGCTCCCTGTCCCTCTGCATACCCACTACAGTCCAGCCCTTAGTCCCACAATTCTTTGGGTATATCCATCCTTTTCTCCCATGGACTGCTGCCCTGCCTCAACCAACCCCAGACCAAGTTCCCCTGCATCTCCTGACAGTGTGGTCCCAGAAAGGAACTGCACACAGGATTTTGATGGGGCAGAGATGGCTCCTTTACCTCCTGTCCATTTTCCTGCAGTATGCTATGGTCTGGGCATGGAACACCTGCGGGCAGCAAGGGCAGTCACCAGTGCTAACATCCAGGAGTTTGCTGGCTGCAAGAAGATCTTTGGGAGTCTGGCTTTTTTGCCAGAGAGCTTTGATGGGTAAGGATGGGCACAATAGTCTGAGGCAATGTCAAGGTGGACACTGAGTCCTGAGGTCCTAGAGCTGGGAGTAACATCTCTGGGGGATGATCAGGGAGAGGTTGAAGCCTGGGAATGCAGAAGAGGCGGGTGAGAAACCAGAAACCAGGGGCTGTGGGATGAGGTTGTAGTTTTTGTGTGTGTGTGTGGGCTGTGGGGCTTGAACCCAGCCTGGGTGCTGTCCCTGAGCTCTTCAGCTCAAGGCTACTGTCCTACCCTGGAGCCAAGCCCTACTTCCCATTTTCTACTGGTTAATTGGAGATAAGAGTCTCAGGTCCTTTTGTACCTGGGCTGGCTTTGAACCTTGATCCTCAGATCTCAGCCTCCTGAGTAGCTAAGATTATAGGCATGAGCCACTGTGCCTGGCAAGGTTGTGCTTTTTTTTCGTGTGTGTGCCTGTTGGTCTGGGGTTTGAACCTGGAACTTTCCTGTAGATATGAGTCTCATGGACTTTTATTTTTTACCGAGGCTGGCTTTGAACCGTTATCTCAGATCTCAGCTTCCTGAAGAGTTAGGATTCTAGGTGCCTGGCTTGGGTTGTATTTTTGTAAATGACATGTTGTCCACAGACATGAGCTCCTGTTGAGGTCCAACCCTGTAGATAAAGCAAAACTCTCTTACGGTATAGCAGCTTTATTCATAATAGCTTCAAATTAGAAATGACCCCAGTGGATGTCAGCAGGTCGTGTATGCAGTGCAGGCCCACACAGCAATGAACCACTGACACGTGCAATGTGAATTAATCCCAGAACAATGCTGAACTGGGCACTGGTGGCTCATGCCTGTGATCCTGGCTACTTGGTTGGCTGCCAATGGGAAGATCATGACTCAAAAAAGTCAGCCTGGGCAAAAATGATTTCTGAGACCCCACTCAGTTCATTGCTGGGTGCAGGTGCATGCTTTTTCTGTTCTAAAAATGTCCATCAGGGAAACTGGAGGCTAGTGGTGTGTGCCTGCCTCAAATGACAGGAAGCCTGAAGTAGGTAGATCTCCATGCAGGAACATGCCTAGATAGGAAGCGAAGCTCTACCTTCAAAATAACCAGAGAAAAACAGCTGGAACTGTGGCTCCATGATAGAGCTTCTATTTATTGAGTGTGAGGTTACAATTTAAAAGCTCTAAGACTACACAAACAAGCAAGCAGGCAAACAAAAGAACATGTTGATAGAGGGCCGCAGTGGTACTCACTGGGCACCATGTTGAAAATGAACTATACGGGCCAGGAGTGTGGCCTAGTGGTAGAGTGCTTGCCTAGCATACACGAAGACCTGGGTTCGATTCCTCCGTACCACATACAGAGAAAAAAGCCAGAAATGGTGCTATGGCTCAAGTGATAGAATTCTAGCCTTGAGAAAACTCAAGGACAGTGCCCAGGCCCTGAGTTCAAGGCCCAGGACTGGCAAAAGAAAAATGAAAAAAAGAAAAGAAAATGAACTATACAACTTGTGGATGGGAACAGTGGGAAAAACTGGGAGAGAGCGAGAGAAGGGGTGACATTATCCAAAAAGAAAAGTACTCATTACTTGATTTATGTAACTATAACCCCTCTGTATATCACCTTTACAATAATAATAAAAAGAAATTTTAAAAAGAAGAGCATGTTGAGCAAAAGCCAGAGTCAAGGACCATTGTGGTAGCCCATTCCTGTAATCCCAGCACTTGGGAAGTTGAAGCATGACGTTTTTTTTTTAAAAAAAAAAAAAATCCCAGGGTCAGAAGTTTGCCTAGTATGCATGAAGACTTGGATTCGATTCTTCAGGACCATGTACATAGACAAAGCCAGAAATGATGCTGTGCCTCAAGTGGTAGAACTCTAGCCTTGAGAAAGCCCAAGGGCAGTGCTTAGGCACCGAGTTCAAGCCCCAGGGCTGGCAAAAAAAAAAAAAAAGCACCCAGATTCATATAGATTCCATACCATATAATTCCCTTTATGTGAAACTCTGAAAATACAGATCTACTGTGGTGAGAAAAATGAGGTCAGTGATTGTCCCAGGGTAGATGCAGGAAAAGTAATTCTTCTTGTTCCTTCCAGGGACCCCACCTCCAACATTGCCCCCCTGAAACCTGAGCACCTCCAAATGTTTGAGTCCCTGGAGGAGATCACAGGTAAGCTCTGTTTCTCTGTGCCCTACACCTTAGAGGCTGAGGGAAGGGCCGGAATCCCAGCCCCAGACTCCTCCTCTGCCCACAGGTTACCTGTACATCTCAGCTTGGCCAGACAGCCTGCCTGACCTCAGTGTCTTCCAGAACCTTCAAGTCATCCGGGGCCGCATTCTGCATGAGTGAGTACCAGGAGAGGAGGCCCTGGATACAGCGAGTACACTGGTCCCCAGGGAACCCTCTGTGGCATTTCCATGGATGTTGGCAGAATACTGGGACAGGAGGAAGGGGTGGACGGTTTTCCCTGATCAGGAATGGGCCTGGGGTAAAGTATCCCCCAGTTACTGAGCACCCCACTTTCTTCAGTGGCGCCTACTCGCTGACTCTCCAAGGCCTGGGCATCCGCTGGCTGGGGCTGCGTTCGCTGCGGGAGCTGGGCAGCGGGCTGGCCCTCATCCATCGCAACTCCCACCTCTGCTTCATACACACGGTGCCCTGGGACCAACTCTTCCGGAACCCCCACCAGGCCCTGCTTCACTATGGCAACCGGCCAGAGGATGAGTGTGGTAAGAGAACCCAGCCCTGAGCGAGCACATACGAGTCTCCTGGGCCCTAGCTGTGGTCTACTACCTGTGCAGATGGCCTATTCTTGACCCAGCTCTGGCTGACTTGGCTTCCCGGCATGGCTTATGGCTACATCCCACCATGCTGTCTTGTCATCGTTCCCTTCCCTCTGTTTCTTGTTCTCCCTGCATTGCCCTGTCTGCCCCTTTCCCCTCCAGCCCAGAATCAACATTCATCACCTCTTTTCATGGCTCACTTTTATCTGGGTTCTCCCTTCTCTGAGAGCCACCTCTGACCCCCTTCCTCTTCGTTGCAGCGGGCGAGGGCCTGGCCTGCTACCATTTGTGTGCCAATGGGCACTGCTGGGGGCCAGGGCCCACCCAATGCGTCAACTGCAGTCAGTACCTCAGGGGCCAGGAATGTGTGGAGGAATGCCGAGTCCTGCAGGGGTATGCCAGGCAGAGGAGGGGGCAGCTGGAGGGGTGCCCACGGTTCCTCCCAGCCTTCTCATGACCCACCCCTTCTCTCAGGCTTCCCAGGGAGTACGTGAGGGACAGGCACTGTCTACCCTGCCACCCGGAGTGTCAGCCCCAGAATGGCTCAGTGACCTGCCTTGGATCGGTGAGGAGCGGGTGGGAGGGGCGTGTGGAAGAGGGCCAGCAGGAATTGGGCAGGTGTGTCAGACATCCAGTGTCCCTGGGGAAGGCTCTGGGCATCAGGAGGGGGGGAACTTGGGGACAGTGAGTGTCCTGCTGGGCTGCCCCTTCAGACGGTGGCAAGGTCCCCACAAGCCCCCGATCCTTGGCTGTGGCTGTCTGATAGAGGTTAGATGCACAGACTCAGGCCTCAGCCCACCTGGATTCAAGTCCGGGTCCTGCTTCCAGCCCCAGTTTTCGTGTTTATAAAGCAAGTGTTGTAACTGTACCCACCCTGTTGGGTGTGGTGAGAACAAAATTAAACCAGGCTTGGCACTGTGCCTAAGCCCTGGAAAGGCTTTGTCCGTAATAGTTACTGTCTGTTACACCTTAGATGACACGCACCCCTCTCTCTGCCTCCAGTTCCTTGTCACTACCACCTCTCCTGCCCCCCACAATCAAGTTCTGAAGGAGGGGTGCTGGGGGCAGGGCTACAGAGGCTGAAGTGTTTGTCCCAGGAATAAGGAGACTGGCTGCTGACCCTCTGCAGCTGGTGGTGCCAACCCCTGCCCCTCCCAAACCCTTCCTTCCCTAGGAGGCAAACCAGTGCGAGGCCTGTGCTCATTACAAGGACCCTCCCTTCTGCGTGGCACGTTGCCCCAGTGGTGTGAAGGCCGATCTCTCCTATATGCCCATCTGGAAGTTCCCAGATGCGGAAGGCACGTGCCAGCCGTGCCCCATCAACTGCACCCATTCGTGAGTCCAGAGTTCTTGTGTATGGAAAGGGGAACAGTTTCACTGCAGGCGCCTTTCTTGGGGATTCTTATTATAGGGAATAGATACGGCTGTCTAGGCTTACCCTGAGATGATTTTTTTTGTTGTTTTTTTTTGCCAGTCCTGGGGTTTGAACTCAGGGTCTGGACACTGTCCCTGAGCTTCTTTTGCCTAAGGCTAGCACTCTACCACTTGAGCCAAAGCATCATTTCTGGCCTTTTCTGTTTATGTGGTACTGAGGAATTGAACCCAGGGCTTCATATATGCTAGGCAAGCACTCCACCACTAAACCACTTTCCAAGCCCCTTAATTTTTTTCATCTCTTCTTTTTCTGTGAGTAGTACTGAGGTTTGAACTCAAGAGCCTTCTATACCACTCAGACCACACTCC
Source organism: Megascapheus bottae (assembly GCF_031878675.1). Lineage (NCBI taxonomy): Eukaryota > Metazoa > Chordata > Mammalia > Rodentia > Geomyidae > Megascapheus > Megascapheus bottae. The sequence goes on from NC_143525.1 coordinate 33,989,610, forward strand.
TATCTTTTTTTGCTTCAGTTTTGTTGTTGTTGGTGGTGGTGGTCTTGGGGCTTGAACTCAGGGCCTGCTCATTGCCCCTGAGCTTTTTTCTTGAGACTAGGGCTCTACCACTTGAGCCATAGCTCTACTTCCAGTTTTCTGGTGGTTAATTGGAAATAAGAGTCTCACAGACTCTCCTACCTTGGCTGGCTTCAAATCACAATCCTCAGATCTCAGCCTCTTTAGTAGCTGGGATTATAAGTGTAAGCTACCAAGGCCTGGTTTATTTTATTTTATTTTTATTATTCAACTCTTCTACCTATAATCAGCTGGGATTATAGATGTAAGCCACCACACCCAGCCATTGTCACCTTTTTTTCTAATCACACACACACACACACACACACACACACACACACACACACACAATACGTTCAAATGTTTTATAGCCAGGCACAGGTAGCTCATACCTGTAATCCTAGCTAGTCAGGAAGCTGAGGTCTAAGGATGACAGTTTGAAGCCAGCCCAAGCAAGAATGTTCTTGAAACTCTTATCTCCAGTCAATGACAGGAAAAGCCAGAGGCGGGACTGTGGCTTAAGTGGTAGAGCACTAGCCTTGAGGGAAAGGGCCCAGGGCCAGAGATACACATACATAAAGTTCTAACACATGAAACATACATGAATGTTGTTAGCAGTTCTGTCTTTTGGAATGTTTTGCCTCCTTTTTGGGAAAGGGAAGGAGGGTCAGGCTAGAGATAAAACTCAAGATATGACACATACTAGGAGTGTTTTACCACTGAGCTATGCCCTAGCCTGCTTACCTGTGCCTGTTCTTTTTACCAAAGTGAGATTGTAGACCATTTGTATTATTTCCAAATTGCTTTTTGTGTGTATGTGTGTGCTGGTCCTGGTGTTGGAGCGTAAGAACAGCCTAGGTGCCATCTCTGAGCATTTCTGCTCAAGGTTCACACTCTACTACTTCTAGCTTTCCTTACTTATTTTGACATTAATTGGAGATAAGAGTCTCACAGCCTTTCCTGGTTGGGCTGGCTTCACACCTTGATCCTCAGATCTCAATTGCCTGCAGGCCTAGATCCTCAGGAGGAGGCTGAGATCTGAGGATCATAGTTCAAAGCCAGCCTGGGAAGAAAAGTCTGAAAGTCTTTTATCTCCAGTTAACTACCAAAAAACAAAAAGCTCTCCGAGCTGGAGGAGAGCTAGCCTTGGGCAAAAAAGCTCAGAGACAGTGTCTTGGGTTCAAGAGCAAGGATGAGCACACACACACACACACACACACACACACACACACACACGCAACAACAACAAACTTCTCTATAGTGTAAATGTTATTTGACCCTGTTGCTATTTGAGAAATATCGAGCTTGATCGTTTTTTACAGTTTCTTGCAATCCTGTGCGTGCCCCAGTGTCCTGGCGTTGGCATTGGGGGTATATACTGAGATGGAACTGCCCCATCGTAGATGTTATTTTGTTGATTGATTGGTGCTGGGGATGGACACAGGCCTTGCACATGTGAAGCACTCACTCTACACAGAGCCACACTCCCAGCCCCACCTTGTGAAATAGGTGTTGCCACACTTTCCTTAGAGATTAGGCAATGTACCCCAAGACTCCTTCATGAAGGAAATAGCTGAGATTTCAGAATCAGTGTTCTTTGGGATGCATATCCCTTCCTGCCCTGCCAGGGAGGGCCAGGGGACCAGGGCGATGGGTTTCTAGGCTGGAGAAGGAATTTCCTTGTGGGCTGGTAGGCAGAGCCCTGGTAACCTTGAGCCCAGTTTCTGCCTTTTGTCTTGCTGGGGATTATACCTGGCCACACCCGCCCCAGGAGGCTGTTCCCAGAGTTGTTGACAGGACTCCCTACTCTCTCTTCTGCAGCTGCGTGGACCTGGATGACAAGGGATGTCCCACAGAGCAGAGAGCCAGGTGGGCCTGGGCCCCCAGAGGTACCCTGTGGCCTCTTCCTTCCTCTCTTCCACCCATCACTTCCCATTGCATTCTTCCCCCATTGATTCTTCTTTCAATTTGCTTCTACAAGTGGATGGAGGATGCTCAGGATGCTGGGGGAGGGCTGGGGAGGGGAGGGTGGGTCAGGTAGCCTATATACAGTGCCTCCCACACTAGAGTAGCCTAATGTCTCAAGGGATGCAGGCCAGTTCAATACATGATAGGCTGAGCAGAGTATGGCCAGAGCACTGGGAAGGGTTTGGGAAACATTTTTTAAGGTATGGTTTCATATAGGGCAAGCTAGTTTTTGTTGTTGTGAGATTCTCCTGCCTCATCCTCCTGAGTGCTGAGATTACAGACCTTTACCACCTGGGAATTCCAACTAGGATGCTGAGAGGCTTTGAGGGTGGCAGGAAGCGTTCAGGGGGGCACTACAGATGATTCCCCTGCCCTTAGATGGAAAGCTTTGCCAGGTGTTGGCCAATCCAAGGGTGTTCAAAGACTCTGGTGCAGGGGCTGCTGAACACATAGAGAGGGAGAGAAGGGAGAGGTTGGAAGCAGGTGAGAGATAGATTTAGAAGGCAGAGGCCTTGACCATCAAGCCACAATACTTGCTTGTCTGGCAGTGGGAAGATTTGAAAAAGACAGACTGAGAGTATATCTGGGTGATTATTTGTCTCATAAACCCAACATTCATCATGGTACCTGTGTGAGCAAGGGAGTGTCGGGGGTTGGGGGGCAACAGTGGAAGGGAATAAGGATAACTGGAAGGTCAGGTAATTGGGCATAGTAGTGCATGGCTGTAATTCCAACCTTCTGGAGGCTGAAGCCAAGAGAGTCTCAAGTTTGAGACCAGTCTGGATCATATTGCAAGATCTAGTCTCAAAAATTTAAAAAAAAAGTCCAATTAATACTCAGATGTTTCATCTGCTCCAGAATGAGCTTTTTTTTAAAAAAAATTTAAACATTACTTCATGTTAGTGGAGGGTGGGGGGGAAATGAACTTAGTTTTAAAAGATGAAGAAATTGTGGTTCTGGCCTTAGGAAGAGTATATGCGAAGGCTGGGAGGTGTGAGAAAACAGGACTTGAAGGTGAAAACTATGATTTGACCATTGGAATCCCTCTGTGTACATTCCTGGGCCTCAGGAAAGGCAGCCATCAGAATCCACGGGAGTAGGGCTCCTGAACCCTGCATATTAACCCACTCCTTGGTGAATTTTACACCATGAAGTTTTAGAGCCCTGAAGGGTAAAGTCATTGAGGATTTGGAACTGTGCACGTTTCAAGAGTTTGGAGCTTAAATATGGAGGTAGAAGGGAGCACAGGCAGGTTTTAGAATAGTGAAGAAAGTGTCAGAGCATGCCGCACTTCCCTTCTGGAATGCCAGGGACCTTCATGTATTTCCAGATGGCCCCTTCAAACCCTCTGCTCCAGACTGGCCCCTCTTGCTAAACCTGGCTCCTCTCCCCAGCCCCGTGACATCCATCATCGCTACCGTGGTGGGTGTCCTGTTGTTCGTGGTCATAGGAGTTGTCCTTGCCATTGTAATCAAGCGAAGGCGCCAGAAGATCCGGAAGTATACAATGCGGAGGCTGCTGCAGGAAACCGAGGTGAGGCGAAGTGAGGGACTCCCAGCCCAGCTGAGGCCTGCAGCTTGCTGGGCACTGACCCACCATCCCCTTCACCCAGTTGGTGGCACCTCTGACACCCAGTGGAGCGATGCCCAACCAGGCTCAGATGAGGATCTTGAAAGAGACTGAGCTAAGGAAGGTGAAAGTGCTTGGATCTGGAGCTTTTGGCACTGTCTACAAGGTTAGGGGCAGGACTGGGGTGAGGGGTGGATAGATAGCAGAATGGGGCCCAGCTGTGTGTGTGTGTGCGTGTGTGCGTGCGTGCATGTGCGTGAGCATGCGCACGCTCGTGCATGTGTGCATACTCTGTGAAGACTCCAGGTAATGCTGTTTGAGGGAAGGAATGGGCCAAGCTGGAGGGAGGGGAAAGAGTTTTCAGAGCATGAAGAAGAACCTGGGTCTGGTCCATCCTCCTGGCTAACTCATCTTCCTCTTCCTGCTCAGGGTATCTGGATCCCAGATGGAGAGAATGTGAAAATTCCTGTGGCCATCAAAGTGTTGAGGGAAAACACATCCCCCAAAGCCAACAAAGAAATCTTGGATGTAAGCCTGGCTACCTTCTCCTACAGGAGTTTGTGAGGGACAGCCTGGCTACATGTTTGGACTAGATTAATGAAATCTGACTTCGATTAATCCAGTCTGCAGGCCAGGGCCTTGTGTGTGGAGGGGCATGAGGTAGTTGGGGAATTGGTAGTATTCCATGTCCTCTTAGGGTCTTCTCCTCTCCAGGAAGCTTATGTGATGGCTGGTGTGGGCTCTCCCTACGTCTCCCGCCTCCTGGGCATCTGCCTGACTTCCACGGTGCAGCTGGTGACACAGCTTATGCCCTATGGCTGCCTTCTGGACCACGTCCGAGAACACCGAGGGCGCCTGGGCTCCCAGGACCTGCTCAACTGGTGTGTGCAGATAGCCAAGGTATGTGTTGGGGGTTGGGCCCTTCAGGTCCCTTGGGAACCAGTCCCTGTGACCCCCTGGGACTAGGATGGGTGGTCTGGGAGGGTGGCCTCGGTGAGGAGGCCTGATCCACAGGTGCCTCCCGCTGCAGGGCATGAGCTACCTGGAGGAGGTGCGGCTGGTACACAGGGACCTGGCCGCCCGCAACGTGCTGGTCAAAAGTCCGAATCATGTCAAGATTACAGACTTTGGGCTAGCTCGACTGCTGGACATCGATGAGACTGAGTACCACGCGGATGGGGGCAAGGTGGGAGGAGACAGCGGGATGGGCAGGGTGGAGAGGAGTCGTGGTGGAGGTGGGGGAGGCTGAGAAAGATCACCTCCCCATTACAGCCAGAGGGCTTTTTCCTCTGCCCTCCTAGGTGCCCATCAAGTGGATGGCATTAGAGTCCATTCTCCGCCGGCGGTTCACCCACCAGAGCGACGTATGGAGCTATGGTGTGTGTTGGAGGAGAGGCTGCATGAGGAGCCACAGTGTGTGGGGGGGTGGCATTTGGAGTGGTGAGAGCACCACGGGGGAGAGGGGGCCCAGCCAGGGATAGAGGGGAGGCTGCACATCTCCCCCCACCCCTTGCCATTGCCCAGGCCCCTGGGCGCAGCCTTTGCACTTCCCAGCCCAGCGCTGCCTCTCACCCTCCACTCCCGATGCCATTCGTTGTAGGTGTGACTGTGTGGGAACTCATGACTTTTGGAGCCAAACCCTACGATGGAATACCAGCCCGGGAGATCCCTGACCTGCTGGAGAAGGGGGAGAGGCTGCCCCAGCCCCCCATCTGCACCATCGACGTCTACATGATCATGGTCAAATGTGCGTGGGGAGGGGGAGGGACTCCCCTGGGCCCCCAGGTCATCAAGAGCAGCATGGAAGTGGGCCCAGAGGCCCTGGTATATTTGAAGCAGCTCATATCCCTTTCACAGTAGAAGTCCTGAGCTGCTATAGCTTAAGAACCAAAGGGGCCAAGAGAAATGCCCCAGTGTTGCAGCTCAAGACCCCTGAGTCGCCTCAAGATATGCTTCATGAAAACTCTGGGCATCAGCCAGGATTGTCTAGGCCAGACTAGAAGGGGGGCGGGACAGGGCTGCAGGGTGATGATGCTGAGCTCCTCCTCCTCCTCCCCTAGGCTGGATGATTGATTCCGAATGTCGGCCAAGATTCCGGGAGTTGGTGTCTGAATTTTCCCGCATGGCCAGGGACCCGCAGCGCTTTGTGGTCATCCAGGTACGGGGCCTTCCTATCCCATGCCTCGCCCTAGGATCCTGCCCTTCCTGCAGAGGGAAGCAAGGGAGAGGAAGCCGATGTCTGCCTCTGGTCCTCTGTGAGCCAGATGCTGCACGCCAGGCCGGGCTCTGCTGGGGCCCCCACTCTGTCTCTCTCCTCCCTAGAATGAGGACTTGGGCCCAGCCAGCCCCTTGGACAGCACGTTCTACCGCTCTCTGCTGGAGGATGATGACATGGGGGACCTGGTGGATGCTGAGGAGTACCTGGTGCCCCAGCAGGGTTTCTTCTGCCCAGACCCTGCCCCAGGCACAGGGGGTACTGCCCACCGCAGGCATCGAAGCTCATCCACCAGGGTCAGTGTTCATAGTCACAGTATTGTGGCTTGGTTGCTTACTTCTCCCAGGCTGATGACTGAGTATCTCCCCACCTTTTCGGCTGGTCATGGGGCTTGAACTTGGAACCTGGGTGTTGCCCCTGAGGTTTCTCATTGGAGGTTAGCGCTCTACCATTTTGAGCCACAGTGCCATTTCCAGTTTTCTAGTGGTTCATTGGAGCTAAGAGTCCCACGGACGTTTGTGCACTGGCTGGCTATGAACTGTGATCCTCAGATCCCAGCTTCCTGTGTAGCCAGGATTACAGATGTGGGCCACCCAATCTGAGTACCTGTCTTTGGTGCTCCCCTACATTTCCCTCTTGTGAAGACCCTATTATCCCTGAGGATTCTCATTGCTTCTTAGCTCCTGTGATCCCTTTCTTTCCCCCAAGACTGTCGCACCCCACAGGTGATAGTTTTCTTCTATAACCCTGGCACTTCCCATGAAGGCCCCTCCTAGACCCTGTGAGCAGCTCCATTATCATTTTCTGTCTTGTCTCCAGAGTGGAGGTGGTGAGCTGACCCTGGGGCTGGAGCCCTCTGAAGAAGAACCCCCTAGGTCTCCACTGGCCCCCTCAGAAGGGGCTGGCTCTGATGTGTTTGATGGCGACTTGGGGGTTGGGGCAGCTAAGGGGCTGCAGAACCTCCCCCCACATGACCTCAACCCTCTGCAACGGTACAGTGAGGACCCCACAGTACCTCTGCCCCTGGAGACGGACGGCTACGTTGCTCCCCTCACCTGCAGCCCCCAGCCAGGTATGGAATCCAGGCTGTGTTTTAGGCAGGGGGAGTTGGGAACCTTCAGGCCACACCCGCTGTGGGGGCAGCAGTGATGGCAGGGACATCTAACAAACCCGGTTCACTTGGCTTTTCAGAATATGTGAACCAGCCAGAAGTTCGGTCACAGCCTGCCTCGCCCCTGGAGGGTCCTCTGCCTCTTGTCCGACCTACTGGTGCAACTCTGGAAAGACCCAAGACTCTCTCCCCTGGGAAGAATGGGGTTGTCAAAGACGTTTTTGCCTTCGGGGGTACTGTGGAGAACCCAGAGTATTTGGCACCTCGGGGAAGCACTGTCACCCAACCTCACCCTTCTCCAGCATTCAGCCCAGCCTTTGATAACCTCTACTACTGGGACCAGGACCCATCAGAACGGGGGGCTCCACCCAGCACCTTTGAAGGGACCCCTACAGCAGAAAACCCTGAGTACCTGGGCCTAGACGTTCCGGTGTGAGCGAAAGGCCAAGTGTGCTGAGGCCCTGCTGTACCCCTGGAGTTGGGGCAAACCTGACTTGCAGCCTGTCACTGGAAAGTTGGCCGAGGGCTCTCCAACCACGGCAAGGGGAGCTTACGGTGCCAGACACATGTTCTAAGGAAACTTCCTTCCTGCTTAAATTCCCAGGCAGCCAAGAGGGGCCCAGCCTGGATGGCAGAAGGGGCGCACTGGCAGTCTTGGTTGATTTTGGAACCCCGCCCAACCAAGACTTTGGATGCTGCAGCCACAGTCTGCACACCAGAGGCTGTGGCTCTGCCGGCCTTCTTCAAGACCTTGCGTTCTGAAGGACCGAAGGAGATTAGGCCTAGGAGGGAAGAGGCACCGAAGGCCCATCTGAGAATGAGGACAACCCCAGAACAGACTGTCCCTGAGACCTGCTGCTCTCCTCTGCCCCAGGAGGAAGGGAGCTACACTAGTGTCCAACCACTCCTTGTACAAAGTATTTTTTGTTTGGTTTTTACATATTTTTGTTTTTTAAAGATGAAATAAGGACCTAGAAGGAGAGTGGGTCTTCTATTGGGGGGGGAAGGTATTCTCAGATTTGGGGAAGAGAAGACTGCACACTCATTTGCCAATAGATTTTAGAAAACAGACGGGCCCCAGCCTGTCTTGGGGTGGCTCTAGCTTACTTTACATACAACATTCTTGGGAAAACGGATAGGAATCTTCTAAAAGCTTGAACGAGGAGCCTAACTTCCAACTCCCTAGCTTTGGGTTAGTTGGGGGACTGGCAAATTAAGATTTCTCTCTGAGGGCTCTTTGACAACTGGATCATTCTTTATTTTACTTTGCCAGTCCTGGGCCTTGAACTCAGGGCCTGAGCACTGTCCTTGGATTTTCTCAAGGCTAGAGCTCTACCACTTGAGCCACAGCACCACTTCCAGCTTTTTTCTATGTATGTGGTACCAAGGAATCAAACCCAGGTCTTTGTGTCTGCTAGGCAAGCATTCTATCATTAGGCCAAACTCCCAGCCCAACAAACTCATTCCTAGGGCCACCCACCAGAATGGGGTCACTTCCTTCCTGTGGAGAAGGGGAGTTAGGGGCAGGGAGGGGGAGAAAGGAGGTGCTGTCTATGATATGACTCATGTTCCTTGCCTTGGCTAAGGGAAGAACTCCCTGAAGTAAGCAGCTGTCCAGAAGGAGCCCACCCACCAGGTGGTATAAAGGCTGGGCTGACCTCCTTGCCCCCTACACTCCCAGACTGGACATAAACATACACTCATTGGCACAAGTGTCTGTAGTGCCTCTTTATTACCAACAGCTGACATTGCCCAGGGCTCAGGGGAAATAAATTAGATCTGCAGTGGTATCTGACAGGTATTGCCAAGCTGAGGAGAGGACTGGGCAGTTTCAGGCACTGATCCTATAGAGGGGTATAAGGCTGCTGTAGAAATGTCCAATGGGAAGCATCATTCTTAACCCCCCAAACCACAGAAGTTTCTATTCCCTCCTTGTGCCCAAAGTGCAGACCAGGATCTCTTAGCTGGTGGGAGCTAAGAGAGGGGAAAGAGGCAGGGGTAGTTCCCAGCAGAAACCAAAGTTAGAACCCCAGAGCAGAGCAGGAATCCAGAATGACGGGCAGTCACAGGATGACGCAGGGAGGCCGGCTGTCGGTGATCTTTTCTAGGGGTTCCCCGTTACTGGCTCTCCGGATGGCCTCGATGAGCTAGAGGGCAGGGGTGCAGAATGGGATGTTGGTGCACCCACCGCTGGGGTGAGGATGTCCCAGAGGGTCCTCCCCGATGCTGCAGATACTCACGTCTTTCTCGTAAGGAAAGCCTCCATTCTCCAGTTTGGAGAACACCAGCTGTCCATTGATCTCAATTTCAAAGGCCCCTGAGGAGGGAACAAAGGCATGAATGAATGCTAAGAGCAGGTAGAAGTCAGGATCAGGCTTCCTTCTAAGGAAATGTCTCCCCACCTCCTTACTTATCGCGGTCAGCCCAGGTACCTAAGGGAGGTCTCCGCGATGGGTGTTCCTCCCCTCCAAGCCTAGGGAGGAGTGTCAGTTTCCCCCTTCAGGCCTCCCCTAGACGGGTGGGTCATCTGTCCTGGGGGCCGGACATCACCGCCGCCACACGCACAGCAGCCAGCGCTGGGGTTAGGCAGTAGGAGGGCTGCGGTCTGGACCCCAGAACGGAGTCAGCAGGTGTCTTGCGGACTCACCTGTCCCTCCTAGGCGCGACTCGATCTCGATGCCCGGATATTGCTCCTTCACGGCGCTCGCCAGCTCCAGGTAGGTCGCCTCGAAACCGCAGGGTTCGCTGCGGAGAAGATGGGGGGGATGGGGGTGGGCTGGGGCCCCGGGGCGCGGCCTCCCGAGGACCGACCTCTGTCCCGCCCGCCCGCCCGGGGAGCAGCAGGGCACCCCCAGCTCCAGCAGCTCACCAGTACTCCACCACGATGCGGACCCCACTGCCCGGCTCGGCCTCCCCGGGAGGGGGCGCTAAGGACGCCTCCCCCGGCTCCCCACTCATTGCTGCCAGCTCCGCTCCGGCCGCCGCTTCCGGGTGTGACGCGGCGGACACGTGACGGGGCGGGGCCGCGCCGGGCGCTCGGGCTCCCCCTTCAGGCGGCGTCTGGTATTGCGCTCGAGTTTTCTTTCTTTCTGCGGCCGCGTGTTTCAGGCTGGGCTGGGTGAACCGGTTCAGGTCTCCCGGCCTGTGAGTGCCAACTTTCCCCGGGTCTGGAGAACTTGGTGTCCTTTCTTGATCTCATGAACTGTCTTCGATTGCAAAGTCCTTACCAGTTGACACAGAGTAAATACGCGGTCAGGCCAGGCTCCACTAGGGATGGGAAGGGGATGGGAATGGGGTGGCCTGTGGTATGAAAGAGCTGCCTTTCCGCGCAAACACGGTGGGGGCACATTTGTTTATTTAATTTGCTGTTTGCTTATTCAGTGCCCATACTGAGGCTCGAACTCAGGTCCTGCTCACTCTGCCGCTTGAGCCCCACCTCTTCCAGCTTTTCGGTGGTTCACTGGAGATGAGAGACCCTCAGACTGCCTGCTCGGGGTGGCTTGGAATCATGACGCTTGGATCTCAGCTTCCTGGGAAGTAAGGATCACAGGCGTGAGCCACTGGTGCCCAACTTACTGTGGCATTTTGTTTGCTTGCTTGCTTGTCATAGGGCTTGAACTCAGAGTCTGGACACTGTCCCTGAGCTTTTGTGCTCAAAGGTACAGCACCACCTCCTGTTTTCTAGTGGTCAATTGGAGATAAGAGTCTCATAGCCTTTCCAGCCTGGGCTGACATTGAACTGCAACCCTCACTCAGGACTCAGCCTCCTGAATAGCTATGATTCCAGGCATGAGCCATCAGTGCCTGGCTAGAAGTAGAATTGTTGGTTGGATGGTAAGTTTATGTTTGAGTTTTCAAGCATTTGCCCAATTCTTTTTCAAAGCGGCTCCACCATTTTACCTTCCCAAGGACAATATAATACACGAGAGTTTGTTTGTCCATATAATTAGCAATATTTTCAATCTGTTTCTTTGGTAACTGTTCTAGTGGGTGTGAAGTTGTAGGTATACTATTGTGGCTTTAATATATCTCTAATCACTAATGTTGGACATCTTTACATGTGGCAGTTAGCCATTCATATATGTTACTTGACACATCTATTCTTTATTTTGGCCTACTTTTGTGTGTGTGTGTGTGTGTGTGTGTGTGTGCATGTGTGTGGAGGGTAGGAGTGGGGATGCAGGTTAATGTGTGTTTGCTGGTCCTATGGCTTGAACTGAAGACCTAGGCTCAATCCCGAGTTTCTTTTGCTCCAGGCTAGTGCTTGACTACTTGCAGCTTTTTTTTGTAGTTTATTGGAGTTAAGAATCTCACAGACTTTCCAGTCTGGCATCAAACCATGATCCTCAGATGGATTACAGGCATGAGCTCTGGATGCCAGGTTTTTTCCTAGTATTAGTTGGGTTGTATATTCTGGTTATAATATCCCCACTAAGATGACTTGCAAATAGTTTCTTTCAGTTAACCTTTTTTTCTTTTTCTCTCAGTAGTGAATATCGACCTCATGGTCTCAGCTGTACCACTAAGTGTTATGTTATATTCCTCACTTCCTCTTCTTTTCCTTAGTTTTTTGAAGTGCTTTTTTTTCTTTTGGTGTGTACGGTACTGAGGTTTGAATTCAGAGCCTGCAAGCACCCTATTCCTTAAGCCATACCGCCAACCTGAAGTGAAAACATTTTAAATTATGATGTGTGTGTGTGTGTGTGCGTGTGTGCATGCCTGGACTAAGTGGGGCCTTAAGCTATAGCTGGGCTTTGGTTTTTTTTTTTTTTCCATCACTGCTGTTGTTCTACCACTTGAGCCATAGAGAGCCACAGGTGAGAGTTTCTAGGATTTGTTTGCCTGGGCTGTCTCCAAACCACAATCCTCAGATCTCAGTCTCCTAAGTATCTAGGATTTCAGGCATGAGCCACCAACATGTAGCCTTTTGGTGTAAGTATGTGTGTCAGTACTGGGGCTTGAATTTAGGCTTAGAGCTCTCAAATGATTTTTTTTTTTAATTCATGACTGGTTCTCTACCACTTGAAGCATTTCTCTCTCTCTCTCTCTCTCTCTCTCTCTCTCTCTCTCTCTCTCTCTCTCTCTCTCTCTCTCTCTCTCTCTCTCTCACACACACACACACACACACACACACACACTTACATACAGTTTTCTTTAGGTCTGAGTAGCTCGTGCTGTCCATCTGAGCCATGCCCCTGGAAGGATATCTCCAGTCTAGCTCTTTTGCTGGTTAATTGGAGATAATCTCATGGATTTGTCTGCCCCAAGTTGGTTTCAGACCTTGATCCTCAGATCTCAGCTCCTGAGTAGTTCAAATAACAGGCATGAGCTACCTGAACCTGGCTTCAAATGCATTTAATACAAACTAAAACTCACACTTTTATTGAGCATCAGTAGCTCATTCCTATAATCCTAGCTACTCAGGAGGCTGAAAACCTGGAGTGTCTCAGTTTAAAGCCAGCCCCAGAAGAAAAGTTTCTAAGGCTCTATCTCCAATTAATCAGCAAGTAATCAGATTGGAGACATGGTTCAAGAGGTATAGTACCAGCCATGTGAGACCGAGTGCTCTGAGTTCAAACCAGCACAAAGAAAAAGGATTCCTTTTTGTCAGTCCTGGTAAACACACACACACACACACACACACACACACACACACACACACACACACCCCTATACATCCACACAATCTCAAGACAGAACAGTTCCTTGTCTCCCAGAAGTCCCAGTGTCCCCTGCTTCCAGTCCCCTCCTAGCCCCATATCTGTTACCTCACCCCTCCAGAAGGTTATAGACAGGAACTCCTATAGTACCTGGCCCTCTAAGTGGTTCAGCCTTCAAAAACCATAAAGATCTTTCCAAAGTGTGGACCTGCCCACTCTTTTTGGTGCCTCTGCTTTAGGCCCAGATTGAATCTGTAGGGTCTGGCCTCTGCCCACCATTCCGGCCAGTCTGGACAAACAGGATGGATGGCTCTGGTACCTGGTTTGTAGAACAGTCACCTGAGGGCTTGTCAATACCTTACATTCCTGAGCCTCTGGAGCTGAAGAATGGCCCAAAGATCTGTTTTTCTCCTCAGCCCAAGAGACTGAGAGTCTGGTGTTCCCATGCCCTCTTTGAGAAGCTCACTGTGCTTTTCTCCATGCCTGGGATTCCTGCCCAGGCTCACCTGGGAGTCTCTTTCCCCTCCCACCCCACTCAGCCTCTGTATTCCACATCTCCTCCTATTTGGGCTTTTGCCACTCTCTCCCCAGTCACCTCTTTCCTAGTGCAGCCAGTTTCCTCAGCTCAATCCTTACTTCAGCAGAGAGGTGACTCCCTAGCAACTTGTGAGTCACTCTCCTGGCATAATTGCCATCAGTCATTTCATATTTGGGTGAATCTTTAAGGTCAGTCTCTCAAACCGGGTTTCAAGAGTGTAGGGGCGGGTCTGTTATGGCTGCTCACCTCCATATCCCTAGAACCAAGCAAGAGACTGACATTATGCTAGGTATGTAAACAGTTGAACACCAGAATGAGTGGGTTGTCTGTGCCTTTGCCCAAGCCATTCCTTGATCCAGGAGGCCTTTGTCTCCCCCTGCCCCCCACCCCCTTGCTTGGCCTACTGGTTTTTCAAGGAAAACTGGGGAAAGTTGGGTTTGAGGCCGCTCCTCGGAGCTCCCCACGGCCCCCCCAGCAGTCCTCTTATCTCCCCGTGGATTGTTGATTTTCTCAACTGTCACCCTCCTCTAGCTGGAAGGCGGCCGCTGCCTTTGCCTTTGATCTTGGCCTCCCAGCCCCTGTTCCTGCTCCCCGGTGCTTGTTTACCGACGGCAAAACCCCAGAGCTAGAGTTAACCGCTCGAACAGGGCTCCCCAGCACCTGGGCTCCAGTTTTCCCCAGACGCCCGCGGCGCCTCCCGTCGGGAACTGGGCTTGGAACCCCCTGCGATTTGCGAAGTGGAAAGTGAGAACCCCAGGCTTTGCTCGGAAGGGAGGGAAAAAACCAAATAATAATAATAATAATACAAAGAAGCAGAAAACAAGGCCTGGTGCCTCGCCCGCGCCCTCGGCCCTGGGGGTGGGACCCGGGCAGCCGTCGGGCCCCCGCGCCGGGCCCAGGACGCGGGCGGCCGGGAGGCGGGGCGTGGCAGAGGGGCGGGGCCGCCGCCCCGGCGTCTCCAGCCCCGCCCCCTCCAGCCCCGCCCCCACCCTCCCGCCCAGGTGAGTCGGGGCTCCCGATCCTCTCCCCCCGCCCCGTCCCCCGGCACCTGCCGCGGCCTTCCCCAGGCACCTGCGGCCGGGAGGGCTCGCGAGGGCAAAACAACCATCCGGGTGGCCTCCCGGCCCAGCCTCCGCCCCGCGCCGCCCGCCCCGCCCCCACCTGCCCGGGGCCTGGGATCTGGAATCCGGGGCTCCCTCCTCCTCCTCCTCCTCCTCCTCCCCCTCCTCTTCTTCTTTCCCGGGCGACGTCTCCGTCCAGCGTCGGGTCACTTTGCTGTCACCTGTGGAGACCAGGTATCTAGGGAGGGAGGAAGGGGGGGCCCGGGGTCCAGCCTCCCCTCCGAGGCTCCCCCAGGTACCGGGGCGCAGATCGGGCTCCGACGACCTGCTCCGACCCCGGCCGCCCCGGGCAGGGCCGCAGGCTGCGTCCGCCTCGGGGCCGTCGGGGGGCGGGGGGCGGTCGCCGGGCTCCTTCCTCGCGCAGTGGTGTCGGTCGCGGGGCGGGAGCCGGGGGGGCCCCGGCCGGGGCCCCCGGACAGGTGTCCAGACGCCGCCCGGGGGCCAGGGGGGAAGCCGAGCGGCCCCCGGACCTGTGGGGGGGTCCGGGGCGGGCCGGGGTCGCCCACCGCCTCGTTTTTCTGCCCCACCGGCTCCCCACCTCGAACACACCCGACTTCCCGCCGAAAACGGGCCCTTCCCACGCCACGGAGCAGAGCCGGCGGGGAGGGGTCCCCGGGACTCAAATGAGGGCGGCGTGGAGGAGGTAAAGGAGCGGGGCTCCGCGCCGCTGAAGCTCCACGGTGCCACCCCGTGTTCTCGGGAGAGCGGCTCCTCCTCCTGCCCGACCTGCAGGCCCCGGGCTGTGGACGAGGCGGAGGGGCGCGCTGAGTGAGGGGCCTGGGGAGCGTGGGCAGGGGGCTCCCGGCGTGACGAGGCTGGGGACACATCCCAGGTTGGAGCCCCGAGACACCTGTGGGCTAGGTGGAACTGCCCCCAACCTATTGCACCCCAGGAATACACACCCGCCGGGATCTAGGTTAGCAACTTGGCCTGGACTCTGCTCCCAGCTCTCCCCTTCATATCCTACTCTGCATGCGTGTGTGTGTGTGTGTGTGTGTGTACTGTGTGTGCTGTGTGTGCTGTGTGTACTGTGTGTACGTGCACACACATTCCGGAAGGCAAAATAATGATTAACTTCACTTTAACATTCTTTCCAAATTAAACTTTAAAAGAGCTGCCCCCCTTCTCCTATTGGAGGGAGGGAAGGACTGGGCGGGGCCTTCCTTCAATTCCTGATCATCTAGGGGTTTCCTTTCCTTTCTTTCACCCCAGCCATGTGCCCCCAAGTGGTAAACTATCCCCTGGAAATCCTGTTGGGACCAGGCCTATAGTACTGGGCCAGATAGGGAATTCCTGCCACTGAGACCCCTAGGCTTTCTCCTGGGCCTCTGGGTGCCCCGTCTCCCCCACCAGTTCTCACTCCCCCAAGTAAGGAAGGTGGCCTTGTTTTCTGTTGGCCCCAAACACTGGGCCTTGCCACCTGCCCTTGGGCCTGCCAGGTGGGGCAAGATTCAGGAAGTAAACAAGGCAGCTATGAGGGTAGGAAGAAGGGTGGGGCTGGAGCAGCTGGGGCAGGAGAGGCAGTCTGGGAAGCCATGGTTTAGAGCTGTGGCATAGCTGTGGCATGTGATTTGAGGGTGGGGATTTCTCCAACAGAATCTTTTTTTTTTTTTTTTTGCCAGTCCTGGGCTTGAGCTCAGGGCCTGAGCACTGTCCTTGGACTTTCTCAAGGCTAGAGCTCTACCACTTGAGCCTCAGCTCCACTTCTGGCTTTTTTTCTATGTATGTGGTACCGAGGAATTGAACCTGGGTCTTCGTGCATGCTAGGCAAGCACTTTAACCACTAGGCCAAACTCCCAGCCCCCCAACAGAATCTTTGCTGAGGTCCTAGTATGAAAAGCTAAAGACCTCTTGTCAGAGAGGATCCCTCTGTCCCAGCCTCACCTCTGGGCCTGACCTTCCGCTCCCCTGCAGCGTGGGGAGGGTCTGAGATGGACCTCAGCCAGGAATCAGTCAGCAGTCCCCATGCCAGACTCTAAATCCACATCTTCCCCTTTGAATATTACCCTCATCACTGTTGGTGTCTCATTCTGGGGAAGGGGAGGCCCTCTTAGAAGCCCTTGCCCCAGTTATCCCTGAAATGGGATATTAAAGGTGGGGTATCCCTGGCTTGTCGTGTGCTGAGGCTAGGAGGTGGGTGTCACCTCGGAAGACCTTTCTCTGCCCTTTTGGGCTTTTTTTTTTTTTAAACTCCATTTTTACCAAGGAATCGAACCCAGGTCTTCCTGCATGCTAGGCAAGCACTCTACCACTAGGCCAAACTCCCGGCCCTTTACTCCATTTTCTGACTCCTGTGGCACCCTAAGGTCTGGAGAGTGTTAGGAAGTTCATCCCCAGGCTAATGAGAGACAAGTCTCCTGGATCCTCAGGGTGGAAAACACAGGATGAGAACCTGGCAGACCCCAGGCCGAGAGTGGGGAGCTCTGCGTGCTGCCTGGGGGTGAGAGAGATCTCCACTCCAGTGGGACTGCAGTGGGCAGACTGCAGGTGGGACTGGTCTCACCTGGCTCAGGGTGGGAGGAGGTATGATGTCAGAGGAGCTACAAGCCAGTCCTCCTGCCCATCCTACATATCCCCTGGCCCTCCCCTTCCTCCCAGCCTACCTGTGGGTTGAGGATTTGGGAGTGGAGGGCAGAGGCCCGGTTGTTTGTGTTTCTCCTGGGCCAGGAAGTCTTGTGGGTGAGTCAGGGTTGAATGGAGAGCCTGGGGCAGAGGTGTCCCCGCCCCTTCCTGACTCACCTGTCTCCCCCCCCACCCCAGCCCTCATGCCCTGGCATAGGGGACAGGTGCCTGCCCCATCCCAGCAGTGGGGTGGGTGGGCATTGCTAGGTGTCCCAGGCTGCCTGGTGGTCCTATCTGGAGAAGAATTGCAGGTAGGGGCGGGTCTCCAGGTCACAGCATCTCACACAGGTGACCAATGCTGTCTCTCGGCTCTGTGGGCATCGGTGCCCTTTCTCTACTAGTTTTACTTGTCCTAGGTGTCCCTGTTTGTGAGTACTAAGACATGGGAGCCTGGCAGGGGTACCCGATGCTGTCAGAACACGGGGTGGTAAAATGGGTGCACGGTAATTTGACACAAAGGCCCCAACACAATGTGAAAGGGAGCCATTTGGTGTCAGTGTGGCAAATCCAGGGAGGCTTCACAGAGGAAGTGGCTCTGAGCAGAATGAGGAGCCTGGGGTGGGGTGGGGGACCACATACAAGGTTTAGAGGCTACTGTGGCAGCAGACTGCAGGGTAGGCCTTTCCCTCCCCTCCAACCCTCTTGCTTGCTGTCTTTCGTTGCCTCCCTCTCCTCTTTCTATATCAGTCGTCACTTGCCAGGTGTTGCCACACAGGCTTAGCAACTGCACCTCTAGCACCCCACACCAGGAGGCAGAAGGAGTGGTCTTTGCCCTGACACCGAGGGCTGAGTCCAGGCATCTGTGAGTGTAGCCAGGCATATGGCATGGGACCCTCTCAAACTCTTGTCCTCAACAGCTCGGCTGGAGGAAAAGCACCGAGTCCAAACCTCACCCAATGGGGACACTCAGTGCTTCCTTCTCAGGGCCTCCCGGTCCCTTTTTATAGAATGGGTTCATCCTCTCCTCTGAGGATTCCAGGAAAACCCAGCCAGAGGGAAGCAGTGGCAGCTCTGAGTGACAGCCGTGTGGAGTCCACAGGTTAGGGGACAAGGGCTCAGAGCGGGCACCAGGTTGTTCATCCATCCCCCATTTCCCTTCTCCCTCAGATGTCATGGAGCTGGATTTGTCTTCACCTCATCTCAGCAGCTCCCCAGAAGATGTGTGCCCAGCTCCTGGGACCCCTCCTGGGACTCCTCCGCCTCCAGATGCCCCTCTTTCAGGGGAGGTGAAGAGGTCCCAGCCCCTGCTCATCCCTGGCAGCAGGTGCGATGAGGTGATGGGCCTGGGGAGGGGCAGGTGGGGGAGGTTAGCCCTGGCTCATGCGCAGATGCTTCCTTTCCCTCCCCATTTGTTTGCCTTAGGAAACTTCGAGAGGGAGAACTCCAGGCCACCTCTCTACCATCCATCCCCAACCCCTTCCCTGAGCTCTGCAGTCCTCCAGCTCATTCTCCCATCCTCGGAGGATCCTCCAGTGCAAGGGGACTGCTCCCCAGAGATGCCAGCCGCCTCCACGTGAGTCGCCTGGGATGGGGCATTCTGGGCCTGGGCAGACGTGGTGCCTTTTGGTCAGGGGTCTCTGAGAGCGCAGGAAGGGAAGTAGCACTGGGTAGCTGTGGCCTACACTTGTAATCCTAGCTAGTCACGAGGCTGAGATTTGAGCATGGGAGTTTGAAGCCAGCCTGGGCCAGAAAGGACTGTGAGATTCCTATCTGCAATTAGAAAAAGAAACCAAGACATGAGAAAGGGTATCAATGTCTGTGAAGTAATGCACCTTCTATCTGGTGAATGTAATGTAACCCTTCTATTAATTACAATAAAAAGTATATGGAAAAAAAAAGAGCTAGAATTAGATGCCTGGTTCAAGTGGGGCCTTGAGCAGAAAAGCTGAGTAAGAGCTGGATGTCTTGAGTTCAAGACCCAGTACTGCCACCAAAAAGGAAACAAAAGAAAGAAAGGAGCAAAGAATCACCCTTTCCCTGCCCCAAGTCATTTCCAACTCCTGGGGTGTAGGTAGTGAAGGTGTACAGCGAGGACGGGGCCTGCCGGTCTGTGGAGGTGGCTGCTAGCACCACAGTGCGCCATGTGTGTGAAATGCTTGTGCAGAAAGCTCACGCCTTGAGCGATGAGAACTGGGGACTAGTGGAGTACCACCCCCAGCTAGCACTGGGTAAGTTGGGGTCCCAGGAGCCGAGCGAGCTGGGAGGCTGTGCCTGACATTCGGGGCCAGATTTGGTTATTTCCCATGAACCCATGCGTCTTTGTTTTTGTTTTGGCTCTTGACCCCAGAACGGGGTTTGGAGGACCATGAATCTGTGGTTGAAGTACAGGCAGCCTGGCCTGTGGGTGGAGACAGCCGTTTCGTCTTTCGGAAAAACTTCGCCAAGTATGAACTGTTCAAGAGCTCCCCAGTGAGTGTGTATGAGGGGGTCTTGGGCACAGGGACATTCTGGGTGTCCAACCCGTGCCTTTGATTCCCTGACCCCTGACCTTTCTCTGCTCCAGCACTCCCTGTTCCCGGAAAAGATGGTCTCTAGCTGTCTGGATGCACACACAGGCGTATCCCATGAGGATCTCATCCAGGTGATGGGTCCCCCACTTCATTGTAGTAGCAGCTTCCCAGAATGGTCCAGTGCCTGTCCACCCCAAAACCCTGTTACTCTCCTTTGTATGATTTTCTAGCCTGGCATCCCATGGCTCAAAGCTATAATCCTAGTTACTCAGGAAGCTGAGATCTGAGGATTGTTGTTCAAAGCCAGCCTGGGCAGGAAATTCTGTGAGACTTCCTTTTGTGTGTGTGTGTGTGTGTGTGTGTGTCTGTGTCTGTATTTCATGGGGCTTGAATTCTGGGCCTGGGTGCTGTCCCTGAGCTCTTCAGCTCAAGGCTGCTGCCCTACCCCTTGAGCCATAGCCCCACTTCTCATTTTCTAGTGATTAATTGGAGATAAGTGTCTCACTGTCTTTAGTCCCTGGGCTGGCTTTGAACCACAGTCCTCAAATCTCAGCCTCCTGAGTAGCTAGGATTACAGGTGTGAGCCACCTCGTCCAGCTGTGAGACTCTTATCTCCAGTTAACTACTCATAAAAGCTGTAAGTGGTGCTGTAGCTCAAGTGGTAAAACACTTGTCTTGAGCAAACGAACCTCAGGGACAGTGCTCAGGCCCTGAGTTCAAGCCCTAGGACCAGGGGGGGGGGGGAGGCAGGACACCTCCTTCACAGGGGTCAAACCACCACCCTCTCCTGTCTCAGAACTTCCTGAATGCCGGCAGCTTCCCAGAGATCCAGGGTTTCCTGCAGCTGCGGGGCTCAGGCCGCAAGCTGTGGAAACGCTTCTTCTGTTTCCTGCGTCGCTCAGGTCTCTATTACTCCACCAAAGGCACCTCGAAGGTGAGGTCTGGAGGCCCCATCCCTAGCCCTTTCCCCTCTGCCCTGCTGCTCCTCCTACTCCTGTGGGGTTGCTGCCCCTCATTCATGCCCTCACCCCCCTCCACCCCTGCTCAGCTCACCTCTCCCAGGGGGTGGCAGGAGACCCCCGTTTAAGTTAGAGTATACTTCTATGGTTGCTGTGTGAACATGGGTCCTTCCCCCTCCCTCTCTGGTCTTGAAGCCTCACTTGGCTGGCGAGGGGAGGAGGGCTCGTATTGAGAGATGGCACCTGCTTATACCAAGTTCTGCTCCCCTGTGCTGCTCAGGACCCGAGGCACCTACAGTATGTGGCGGATGTGAACGAGTCCAATGTGTATGTGGTAACCCAGGGCCGAAAGCTCTACACGATGCCCACGGACTTCGGCTTCTGTGTCAAGGTGATCACAGCTAGCCTGGCCTGCCGTGGCGTGGGGGATGGTGGGAACTACATAGGCCCCCAGGATCTTACCTTGGGGTTGTTTTTTTTTTTTTTTCTTTCTCCAGTTCTGGAGCTTGAACGCAGGGCCTGGGCTCTGTCCCTGGGCTTTTCTTACTCAAGGCTGGCCCTCTGTTTTAGCCACAGCACCATCTGTGGCACTTTCTGTGTATGTGGTACTGAGGAATTGAACCCACGGCTTCATGTATGCTAGGCAAGAACTCTACCACGAAGCCACATTCCCAGCCCTTCCCTTGAGCTTCTGAGCTCTCTTTTAGGGACCTTAAACTGTTGGAAATGCCTCGGTCCTGTCCTGCCCCGTGGATTTTCTGGAGATCTGATCCCAAATGCAGATCTGAGATCAGGCTATTTCCTCCCCATCAGCCCAACAAGCTTCGAAATGGCCACAAGGGGCTCCACATCTTCTGCAGTGAGGACGAACAGAGCCGCACCTGCTGGATGGCTGCTTTCCGCCTCTTCAAGGTGAGACTCTGAGTAGGGCAGGGCGCCCAGCACGGAGGAGAAGACCTAGCTGTCTCTCATGAATTCTACTGAGTCTTCATCCCAGCCTCAGGAAGCTCCCCTCCAAGGCAGAAACAGCTCTGCTCTTGGGGTGCCCAGCTCCCCCAGGACCCCTTGACCTTGGGTCCTCTTTGTCTCCCTGCCCTCAGTATGGGATGCAGCTATATAAGAATTACCAGCAGGCCCAGTCTCGCCACCTGCGCCCATCCTATTTGGGTTCCCCACCTTTGGTGAGTGTGTATACAGTGGCATTGGCAGGGCGACACCCCAGCCCTAGCCTGGAGCAGCCGTCCTGAACTCTGCCCTCCCTGTTCTGTCCCATCTCCAGAGGAGCGTCTCAGATAATACTCTGGTGGCTATGGACTTCTCGGGCCACGCTGGGCGCGTCATCGAGAACCCCCGGGAAGCTCTGAGCGCAGCCTTGGAGGAGGCCCAAGCCTGGAGGGTGAGGGGAGCTTGCGCCCATCTGCGTGTCTGTGGGGACATACCTGGATCTCTGTGGAGTTGGGAGAAGGAGGAGAGCTTGGGGAGACCCCTAGCTAGGGGTTGCCAAGGCAGCCCTCCCAACCCTGTATCCCCTACCTCTCTGCAGAAGAAGACAAGCCACCGCCTCAGCCTGCCCACCCCGAGCTCCAGCACAAGCCTCAGCGCAGGTGGGTGATGCCCTCAGGTTCCTCAGTGTCTTTAAGCATACCAGTCCAAGGACGGCTGTCTCCTTCCCCAGCTGACAGCCCATGTGTTCCCTCCATCCCAGCCATCCACCGCACCCAGCCCTGGTTCCATGGACGTATCTCTCGGGAGGAAAGCCAGCGGCTCATTGGGCAGCAGGGCCTAGTGGATGGGTAAGAGCCTGGCCTGGCCCATCCTTTACAGAGACCCTGGGGCAAGGCACAGTTATGCATGCTCGATAATGCTGCCTGATTTCTCCAAAGCCTGTTCCTGGTGCGGGAGAGCCAGCGGAACCCACAAGGCTTTGTCCTGTCCTTGTGCCACGTGCAGAAAGTGAAGCATTATCTCATCCTCCCAGTGAGTAGCTCCCTCCTTCCCAGCCGTCTCCGCTTTCTGCAGGACTCCCAGCAGCCTGTTCTCTTCAGCCCACTCACAAGGAGCTCCCTGGCCCATAATAAGTCTCCTGATTTTCCCTGTGTAAGAAGTGGGAACCTCGGAGCTAGATATGGGAGGCAGAAGCAGGAGGTACAGCCTCCAAAATAAGATGAGCATTGTCAGGCCCCAAAGGCTCAAGCCATTGGCTAGATCTGAGGATCACTGTTCAAAGCTAACCCGGACAGACTCATCTGTGACTCTTAGCTCCCATTAACCAGCAACAAAAGCAGAAATGGAGATGTAGCTCAAGTATTAGAGCACCAAGTTGAGTAGAAAAGCCAAATGAGGGGCTAGGAATGTGGCTTGGTAGTAGAGTGCTTGCCTAGCATGCATGAGGCCCCGGGTTCCATTCCTCAATACCATATAAACCGAAAAAGCTGGAAGTGGTGCTGTGGCTCAAGTGGTAGAGTGCTCGCCTTAAGCAAAAGAAGCTCAGGGACAGTGTCCAGGCCCTGAGTTCAAGCCCCAGGATTGGGGGTGGTAGAGTGTACATGAGGCCTGGGATTGAATCCCCAGTAACCCAAACACATGTGCAAAAGAAAAAGTAAAGGGGGTACTGGTGGCCCACACCTGTGAGCCTGGCTGCTCAGGAGACTGAGAGCTGAGGATCATGGCTGGAAGCCAGTGCAGTCAGAAACAGCCCCTATGACACTCTTATCTCCCGTTAACCACTTCAAAACCAGAGGTGGAGCTGTGGCTCAAAGTGGTAGAGCGTTAGCCTTGTGTAGAAAGAGCTCAGAGACAGTGCCCAGGCCCCGAGTTTAAGCCTATGACCAAACACACAAACAACAGAAAATCTGGGAAGCTCCAGCCCTGCCCCAGGAGGCAGCCCCTCAGCCTGGAGCTCCGCTGACCTTCTGTCCTCGGACACCCCCAGAGCGAGGATGAGGGCTGTCTCTACTTCAGCATGGACGATGGCCAGACCCGCTTCACAGACCTGCTGCAGCTCGTGGAGTTCCACCAGCTGAACCGAGGCATCCTGCCCTGCCTGCTGCGCCACTGCTGCACCCGCGTCGCCCTCTGAGGCCACCTGAGCGCTCTCAGCTGAGGGCAGCTTCGCCACAGCCCAGAATTCAATGAACTGGGACAGTGCTGAGAGTGGGAGGGGCTTTCCCCTTTAAACCTTTGCCTTCATCAGGCAGAACCCCCCCCAACCCCTTACACACACACCCACCCTGTCCATACCCCCCCAACCCCTTACACACACACCCACCCTGTCCATACCCCCCCAACCCCTTACACACACACACACACCCTGTCCATACTCATCCTTTTCCTCAGGGCAGACACTTGGGGGGGGGGGCACCTCTCCCCACTGTGGAGTTCCTGGGACATAATGAGAGAAATGGGTACCACCCAGGTAGTCTCATACCCCTTCCTGTGTACAGACTAAGAGGCCAGTTGATCTACTCTGTTTTATACCAGTGACAATAAAGATTATTTTTTGATAAATTCATGGGTTCTGTTTTGGCAGGAACTGAACCAAGGAAGGTAGGTTCCGGTAAACACTTGTGACTCTGTTCCGTGGGCACATCTGGGTCAGCCTGGGCACGGCAGTCTTAGTTATCTGAGAACTTCTGGTACCTAGTATGGGCCTTGGCACAGACTGGGTACCCGATAAAGAATGGGCAGCAAAGGACTGTCATTGTGATTTCCTGACAGCCAAGACCTGCAGGGATGACTAGACAGGGCCCAGAGTCTGGAAAGGAATTGAAAGAAAATAACTTGTTCTCAGCAGGTCCCCTCCCTCCCAACACTTCTGTGCATCTACACCACCTCCAAGACAGGACAAGCCCTTTTGCAAGCCCCTGCTCTCCCTCCTGTCCACTCACCACACTCCCCCGCCCCACAGCTTTCTGTTCTTACAGGCCCATAGACATGGACTTTTTATCCCTCAGCCCTCCGACTTGTTTTTTTCTCCAGACCCACCTTCAGCATCGGAGGGATCTTTCTGAAGTGTGAACCTGCCCACTGTTCAGTCCGTCTGTGGTGGAGCGTTTTATAGTTTGAGCTCCTATCCTGATAGGCATCTCCCACTGGCAACACTGAGTCTCCTGCTCAAATTAGAGATGGAACGTCCAACCAGGCATTATTTTTGCCAAGACAGAAGCAAAAGCAAACACAATTCTGATTCCTTGGATCCAGTTACAATTTATCAGAAATGTGAGGGACATTTGGGGCCACAATGAGGAAATCCAGATTGGGAAACTACAGACCAGATAACCCAGTTTCTTCCTTAATGACAATAACTTACAAGAAAAGCAAAGATGGGAACTCCAGATTCCAAGAAATGTAGACAAATGTCAACTAAATGTGATATGCCGACTTTACATGATTCAAACCTAAACTAGCTGTAAAATACATTCATTACTGGGGGAAGTTCAAACTGATGAGATATTTGATGGCATTAAGAATCATGGTTAACTTTTTGAGGTGCAATAACACTATTATGGTTATGGCTTTGCCTGTATGTGTGTATGTGCATGCATGCCTGTGTGTGCCAGTGGTGGGGCTTGAACTCAGGACCTCTTCCCCTTGCTCAGCTTGTTTTTGCTCATGGCTGGCACTCTACCACTTGAGCCGTACCTCCAGCCAAACATACAGAGGTGTGTTTGTATAGGTTGGGAGCTCACACCTGTAATCCTAGCACGATCTCAGATCTTGCTGAGATCTGAGGATCACAGCACAAAGCCAGCCTGGGCAGGAAAGTCCATGAGACACTTATCTCCCATTAACCACCAGAAAGTTGGAAGTGGCATGATGGCTCAAAGTAGTAGAGCACTAGCCTTGAGTGAAAAAGCCTAAGGGACAGCACCCAGGCCCCGAGTTCAAGCCTCATAACTGACAAAAGGAGAACTTCTCTTTAGGCTTTGGAGACCCAGAGCTCCCCCTTTTCCCAGGTGAGGACAGTCCCTTCCCTAGAGTCATCACCCCATTGTCCTGGTGGACATTCTTCTAGGAACGGAGGATTGGGGCAGGACATGGGGAGGGCTGGAATTTCAACCCAGGCCTGAGCACAAGGATAAGCATGTTCTGCTGTCAAAATGGCAGACTTCTAGGTGGAACTCCCCAGCCTCAATGGAAAACTTGTGACCTGTAGGGAGTCCTCCCTGGAGAGTCTTTCCTTTTCCCTATGTCCGTCCTGATCTTTGCAGGCAGCTTGTCCTGAGATGACCTTGATGGGGACCAGCCTTTGCCATGAGCCCTGGAGCCAAGCTCAGCAACCCTAGGCATTCTTGGGTAAGAAGCTTGGAGTCAGGCCTGGCAGACCAAGGAAGGCAAAGAGGAGGCCCTCCCTCCAACTCCAGCCTGGAACCTGCTGGGGACCTGACACAGCCCAGGTATGAGAAAGCAGCAGACTTGGCCGCTCTTGGCAGCACTGAGAAAGGGACTGGTATAATCTACCACTGGCCATCTGCCATGGTTCCCAGAACCATCCTCACTGCTAGTTCCAATCGCTTGGCTAGCGCTGGCTATGTGGCTGGCCATAGATGCCTGGAGCCACTTGTCAGGGAAGGGGGGCCAGGGTTCCAGACTGGAATGACAGAGACAAGGTCAAGCAAGATAAATCATCTTTTAAGCATGCCCAGGTGTTTAGGCTGCGTAGAAAAAGAACCCAGACAAGTCCTCTTATGTCGATCAGCTAATCGATCTCCCAATGACACCGAAATGGAAAACGGAGGCTCAAAGAAAGTGACCTCTTGGGGTCACAGAAGGAGTTAGGGAGAGCCATGCCAGGCTCTCTCCCAGTGGTGGGTTACAGCTGGACAAGACTCCCCAGCTCTGAGGAGGAGGGAACCTGCTGTTCCACCTCCAGAAAGCCCAGCATGAGGGCCGGGATGTAGCTCAGTGGCAAAGCGCTTGCCTAGCAAGTGCAACGTCCCGGGTTCGACCCCCAGTACTAAAAAAGAAAAGGCAACAACAACAACAACAAAAAATAGAGTTAAAACAAAACAAAACCAACCAACAGAAACCACAGCATGGCCTTCTGAGGCCACAGAGTAGAAGGGACTGCTCAGGACAGAAGCAGAGCTGGGTAATGAGGCCGCGGTTCTGAGCGGCGGAGACTTCCATGGGGAAGGCAGGGCCCGGACCTCTGCTGTTACCTTGATTTACAGGGTTATTAAGCTAGGCGAAGGTGGACACCATCTAAGTAAGAGCTGAGCTGGGGGGGGGGGTGATTCAACATCCGCAGAGGCCAGGCGGTCGCGTGTCTCCACCGCCAGCCGCCCGCCGGCACGCAGCGTGGAGCGGGTCCCGCCCGGGAGCCGAGGGTCGGCGCTGGCTGCGCCGCCAACCCCGCCCGCCCGTCGGCCCAGCCGCGCGGCGGCAGTGACACCTAGCGGCCGCGTCGGGAAGTGCGGGCGCGCGCGCGCGCTCCGGCCGCGCCGCTCGAGGTTCCCGGCGGAGCTGCGAAGCGGGCACCCCGGGGAGAGCAGCCGCGCGGCGCCCGCCGCCCCCATGGGGCGCTTCCCCGGCCCCGCCCTCGTTTCCTCCCGGCCAGCGAGCCCCGGGAGCTCCGACTCGCCCGCCGTGCCCGGAAGGGCGGGGCGGGACGCAGCGGGGGCGCTGGGCTGTGACCCCCGCGGTTTCACTTCTGGATCCCTGGGCGAGGAGGCTGGGGGGTCGCGCGGGGCCCGGGACCCCCGGGGTGTCACGCCACGAACGCCTCCCTCCGCTTGCCATCCCCCCCCCGTGGGATCCCCCGCACCGCCCCCTCCCCGGGGCTGGGGCTCGCTCCCCGCCCCGTCGGGGCTGCCGACCCCCGGGGAGGCTCGGGCGGCGTGGGCGGCCGGGGGAGCGAGCTGTGAAGCCGCAGGCAGGGGGGAGGCTGCGGGCTGCGGAGCTGCCGAGCTGTTTCTCAGAAGTGCAGCTGCCCTGCCTCACCCCCCCCACCCCTCGGCTCCCACCTAGCCCTGCATCCCGTCCCCTCTCCCCCCACCATCCCCTACTGGCCACCCCAGCACCTGCCCAGGAGCCCCTGGCTCTGGGATGCGCACCTGGGCACTAAGGACCTGGAGAAAGGGAACGGACCACGGTTCAGCCCCAGCCCCTAGGATCCACGCTGGGATCTGAAGGTCACAGGACAAGTTAGGACAATGACAATGCACCACCATCCCCAGGGCTCCTGTCTCCCCTGGTGCCTGAGTCTGGGGAGCAGAGAAGGGCCAGGACGCCTCCTCTTCCCGGTCTTGTGTCGGGATTTGGTGGGTGGGAATGTGTGGAGCAATGCCATTGAGGACAAGCGCTAAAGTCCCAGCCGAAGGAACTCCAGATTCAGGGGGAAAAAAATAATCAAGGCCCAGAAAGGGAAAGTGAAGTATTGGGGATCACCCAGCAAGAAGGAAGGCTGGGATGAGAACCAGGGAACCAGAGCCCACAGGAGGCTTTACCAGTTCAGACTCCCTCTCCCTCTCTCTCTAGCACGCCCTCTCTCTAGCTCTCTCACACACCACTGCTTCTCAGGAGTCGATGAGAGGAAGAGCTGGGGGTGCTGAGAAAGGAGTTCCAGTGGGGGTGCGCTGGGTGGCAGGAGGAGATGACACCTGCCCACCTGGTTCCAATCCACCCTCCACCCCCAGGGCTGTGGTTTATTTGACTAGGCAGCTCTTCTGGGTCAGGGGGCTGAGAGGGGGTGAGGTGAGGTGATGGGAAAAGACTGTTTAGGGGCTTCCTGCCCCCTCAGCTCCCTAGGTAGGGGTCAGATTATGTCACTCACAGACCTTCTAACCTCCATTCTTTCCACTGTGGAGTTCTTTCCTTGGGTTCTGTGGCATGCTATTCTGGGGGCAGGTCTGTTATTTAGGGGGCAGGGAGGCAGCTGCAGACTTCACAGGTCAAGACAAGAGTTAAAAAACAAAACCACAGCAGATTCAGCACCCTGTGTCCTTCAGGGACTTTCCATGACACCTTCCTGCCCCCACTCCCCCAAGCCAGGGAGTTCCTCCCTAGAGGGCCTCCCTGCCCCAGGTGCAGTGGCTTTTGGCTTTTATGCAAACAACCGACTGCCAATCTGCCAGGGGAAGGGAATGATCCACAGCCAGAACTTCTGCCTGGGCAACACACACACTGTACCCTCCTTCCCTCAGGCTACTCGAGGCCTTCCTGAGTCTCTCCTCCACCCTTCCTCACATCTGGGATCCTAAGGGATGGGGACAAGGGAAAGGGACGGAGTCCTTTCCCTGCCAGCCCTGGGTGACAGTTGCCGGCAGTTGGATGCCTCCTCAGCAGCCTGTATGACTGGCTTGGGGTGTTGAGTGATAGGGAGGAAGAGGAGAAGGAGGAGGAGGAGGAGGAGGAGGCTGCAGGTGTGGAGAAGCCTCCCTTGCTTGGGCCCACCACCCTCCAAAGCACCAAATTGGGTTCCAAGAGCTAGGAAGCTATCCTCCGGCTTAGAAGGGAGTGAGGCTCTCTCCTCTGTTCGTTGCTAATGAGATCAGGGTCTTCCTGTCTGCTTCTTTTCCCTTTTCCAAACCCTTGAAAGCTGATAATCAGCTGGGAATGGGGAAGGCCACTTTTGAGTTATGTAATGTTAAAAATTACAAAGGCAGGCGATGCAGCCATTCCCTTCTCCTGGTTCTTGATGTGGAAGGAGTGGGGGAAACCTGCCTGAGGTTCCTCAGATGCATGGAGAGAGTGTTGCACACAGAACCAGAAAATACTGCTGATCACAGATTCCAGAACCTTCTCCTCTGGCCTCTGCCACAGAAGAGGACAAATGTAGCGTGCTTTAGACAAAACTGGGCAGAAGGCCAGACCATCTTATAAACTCTGGCACTGTTTAAGAGAGACCACAGACATACGAGACAGCAAGACAGCAAAGGGCCCCTTGCCTAGCTTTCCCCAACATCTGGGATTTGGGCCTCTGCATATCTACAGTCTATCTGACAGGCCTGAGTTTACTGACAGCAATTTAAACTCAGGGCTAGCCTAATTTTCAAGAAGACTAAGGAAGGGGGAAAGCAGTGCTGGGGGAATGGGGAGATACTGCACTTGGTATTTTAATCTTTCAGAGTCCAGCCTCTCCCCTTCTTTCAGGCTCCCCATAAGTGAGCCCTCCTGTGGGGCCTGGGAGCCTGTGGGACCCGCCAGCACAGGCTCCGCTGGGGAGCTGCTTTATTTCAGTAATGATTTCATTGATTTTAATCCCTGGACATAAGTAATGATTCCTCAGGGGGCAAATGAAGTCCCTGCATTTCCTGACAGCAGAAATGACAAATGATAGGCATGTTGCAGAACGAATTATGAACCAGGATTTTTTTATTTTGGTTTTCAGGATGAAAAACCCCCCAACAAAACACAGTAAAGACACTTTTGATAGCATCCACAGGCGATTGCAGCAAAGAGGTCAGCGTACTAGATTCTAAGGTCATTTTCATGAGAGAGGGGACTGTACAGGGCTCTGGCTGGCTCTGGGCAAATCTGCAAAGCAGGGAGAGACACTACCAGGCAGGGTAGTTTCTGAGAAACACTAATGGGAAGCAGAGGTTGAGTGCAGGCTGCATGGAAACTACTAGGCAAGGGCCCTTTCCTGCACTCCTGGGCCACAAAGCCACTCAGAGCTCTAAACCACCTTCAGTTCCTACCTCGTCATTCTGCAGACAAGGGTCATCCACAGACCACACGTGTAGTGGCTTTGGCAGCTCGAAATTTAAAAATAAGGTATGGTTTTTTCCAGTGGCCAAAATGATCCTTCTTCAAAGCTCGTAGCCTTGAGAACCTGAGCATGCAAAAACCACAGTCTGGGGAAGACATGTCTGCTTTTTAAATGATCTGCTAATTCTTTGCAACCCACAGTAGTTTGGTTTCTGTGAACCCACAGAAGCGAGCCCACCAGGAAGGGCCTTTTCTGCTACTCTGGAAAAGTCCTGTATCAGTGAGTCATTTGCAGTGGGATCAGTCATTTTGAAGGTTGCCTTATCTTCCTAACATGTGGAAACAAGTATTCTTGGTCTTTTTAAGAGGTGAAGGGGCAAAGCTAAACTTTTTACAACGGATGAGTGACAAGAGATTTTTGGACAAGGTGATTTGTCACCATGGAGATTTTCTGGGGAGGACTCAGTAGACAATGCGTGCACGCACGCACGCACGCACGCACGCACGCACGCACGCGTGATAGTCCTGAGGCTTGAACTCAGTGCCTGGGCTGCTGTTTTGCTCAAGGTTAGTGCTCTACTACTTGAGCCACAGCTCCACTTCTGGCTTTTATTTTTAAGTGGAGATAAGAGTCTCACAGACTTTCTGCAAAGACTGACTTCAGATTGGGATCCTCAGATCTGGGCTTCCTGAGTAGATAGGATTGTAATTGTAAGCTTGGCTAAGAAAACTCTTTTTTTTTTTTTTTTGCTAGTTGTGGGGCTTGAGCTCAGGGCCTGAGCACTGTCCTTGGACTTTTCTCAAGGCTAGAGCTCTACCACTTGAGCCACAGCACCACTTCCAGCTTTTTTCTATATGTGTGGTGCCGAGGAATCGAACCTAGGTCTTTGTGCATGCTAGGCAAGCACTCTACCATTAGGCCAAACTCCTGGCCCTTAGCTAAGAAAACTCTTGAGACATAATGGTTGAAAGTTCAGAGCCAGGAAGGAAGCCAAGCTATTTTAATTCCCTGAGTGCGTTTTACAAAGTATAGCATATAGTTAAATTACACTGGTCCCAAAGTCCAGCATAGTCTGTCCTTTATGCATTTAAACATGGAGATGTGTGTTAGACCATAGTTGCCATGTGTAGTGGCATTATTATCATGGTCCTAGTATAGTTTGGAGTATTTTTCACGTTTCTATATTCAGACACGTATATACTTTACACACACCCACCCAGTAACATTACCCCACAGACAAAATTATGTCTCCACAACACTCTCCAAAGGTAGTGTTACTTCCCCTCCCCCCAGTCCTGGAGCTTGAACTCAGGGTCTGAGCAATGTCCTGGAGCTTCTTTTTACTCAAGGCTAGCACTCTACCACTTGAGCCACAGCTCCACTTGTGGCTTTTTCTGTGTATGTGGTACTGAAGACTTGAACCCAGGGCTTCATGTATGTTAGGCAAGTAGTCTACCACTAAGCCACATTCCCAGCCCTAGGTCCTTACATTTTTTTTTTCTTTTTTGGTCAGTCGTGGGACTTGGTTTCTGGGCCTGGGTGCTGTCCCTGAGCTCTTCAGCTCAAGTCTACACCCTACCCCTTGAGCTACAGCTCCACTAAGTGGTTTCTAAGTGGTTAATTGGAGATAAGAGTCTCACCATCTTTAGTGCCCCAGCTGGTTTTGAACTGGGATGCTTAGATCTCAGCCTCCTGAGTAGCTAGGATTATAGGCATGAGCTACCGAGCCTGGCAACTAGGTCCTTACATTTTAAGTCAAAGCTTTCATGTTTCTAGCTGGAGGCAGGGCTCAAGCAGTAGAGTATCCCTACCTAGAAAGTGCAAGGCCTTGAACTCAGACCCTAGGATCACCAAAAAAGGGTGTTATAAAACAATGTTTCAGGGGCCGGGAGTTTGGCCTAGTGGTTAAAGTGCTTGCCTAGCATGCATGAAGACCCGGGTTCGATTCCTCGGTACCACATACATAGAAAAAGGCTGGAAGTGGTGCTGTGGCTCAAGTGGTAGAGCACCAGACTTGAGAAAAGTCCAAGGTCAGTGCTTAGGCCCTGAGTTCAAGCCCCATGATTGGCCAAAAAAAAAAGAAAAAAAAAACCAATGTCTCAATTTCACACTGATTCCATTGCTTATATAAGATAGCCTATTAACATAATAAAGGGGATTTGCAGCCAACGTCTTCAAAGTGTAAAAACATCTTTAGGGTATGGCTGGCATGGTGGGGTACAGATTATCTATGGCTTGAGTAAATCAGAGATACAGTCTTATGAGATTATGAGCTCACAGTTCTGTAGGCCCTTCTAAGTCCAGTCTTTACAGTGCTCCAGTCTTAGAACCATCCAGTCCTGCCACCTTAAAAAGTCCTTTTCTACTAGACATTGGTGGCTTATGCCTGCACTCCTAGCTGCTCAGGAGAGTAAAAACTGAGGATCACAGTTGAAGCCAAACCATATAACACTAAAAAGTCTGACAAAGAGCTGTGGCTGAAGTGGTAGAATACTGGCCTGAACATAAAAGCTCAGAGGCAGTACTCAGGTCCTGAGTTCAAGTGCCAGGACTAGGGTGTGCGTGTGTGTACACACGTACACACACACACACACACACACACACACACACACACACACACAGAGTCCCTTTCCTATCTCAGGTGTAGCTTTTGGTTTCAAGTTCAAGCCATTTGGCCCATCTGATATCTATCAATAGAGATTTCTTAAACTGTACTCTGTATGAACATTAAAAACAGATTCTAATCCATTAAGTGATGAGATATCCCTATGTATGGCTTATTCTTTTTTTTTGCCAGTCCTAGGGCTTTAACTCAGGCCCTGAACACTGTCCTTGGACTTTATCAAGGCTAGAGCTCTACCACTTGAGCCACAGCACCACTTCTGCTTTTTTCTAGGTATATGGTACCAAGGAATTGAACCTGGGTCTTCATACATGCTAGGCCCTATCCTCTGCTTTTATTTGTTGTTTATTTATTTTTCCAGTCTGGGGCTTGCACTCAGGGCCTAGGCACTGTTCTTGAGCTTTCTCAAGGCTAGCACTCTACCACTTGAGTCACAGCACCACGTGCGGCTTTTTCTGTGTATGTGATACTGAGGAATCGAACCTAGGGCTTCATGCACACTAGGCAAACACTTTACCACTAGGCCACATTCCTGGCCCCATATCTTCTGTTCTTGATGCTGGCTTTTAGCACAAAATATTCACTAGTCCCCTTTCTTTTTCTTTTTTTAGTTCATAAGTCCTAATTCTGAAGCTTTAAGTATTGAATTTTCTTAAAGTCCTGAAGATCTTCTGAATCTTTCACAAATCTTAAATGTTCTGAAATTTCCAAAGCTCTAGTAGAGACCCAAGTACCTTTCAGTGCACTGAAATATTGTCCAGGTGGTCTTTCTGCTTGCCTGGAATATGTCTCAGGAGTATTGCTCTTTTCTTCCTTCTTTTTCTTGGTGCTGGGCATTGAATGCAAGGCTTTGTACATGCTAGACAAATCCTCTATCACTGGGCTACATCCCGCCCTGAAGTACTGGTTTTCCTCTAAGCCTCAGGTTTTAGCAGAGGGAGGAAAAAAAGCAGAGGAGGATAATCACTTTACAGATCTTTATCTGTAAGATTTAACAACACAGTGTTGTCATTGAATAAGGTTTTGTATATTCAAATATTTTTTTTGCCAGTTGTGGGGCTTGAACTCACGGCCTGAGCACTATCCTTGGACTTTTCTCAAGACTGGAGCTCTACCCTTGAGCCACAGCACCACTTCCAGCTTTTTTTTTCTATGTATGGGTGCTGAGGAATTGAACCCAGGTCTTCGTGCATGCTAGGCAAGCACTCTACCACTAGGCCAAACTCCTGGCCCCTCTTCAAATATTTTTTTTTGTGCAAAAGAAAGCTTAGGTCCTTTTCCTTTGGGTCCCTTTGAGTACAGATGGGCCTCATAAAATGGCAAGTGTGCTGTTCAAAGGTGAGAAAGTCCACTACTGATGAAGCCAAGCCTTGAAGAACAGCTCTTCATGGTTGCATAAATGGCCTTCACCCCACCTCTATCACCTTGGCTGCAAGGGAACTTTCTGTGGGTTTGGTTGGTCCCCAGATTGTGGCCTTTTATGTTTGTGGTGGGAGTCTGCACATAAGAGCTGGTGGGAAAGGAAGGAGAGACACCTACAGGATTCATGTGCAGGGGCTTAGGAGAGTGTTAACTGGCACAGGAGGGCATGCAGAGAGAAGCATTCTCCTCACTGGGCGGTGGTAACCCAGATGCCCAGCTGGATCTAACTGCATGACCTCTGCATGTGGAATTCCCAGAGAGACATCCTCACTGGAGTCAGAGGGTCCCAACTGAGTCTCTGAATGCCACCACAAAAGTGCATGGCCCATGAATTGACATCTTCCTCAGAAAACCCGCCTCAGGAGAATAGTAGTCATTCATCAAGTCCATAGTCACAGGACACAGGAGGATCTGATCTGCGGAATTCCTGGGCTGGTTCCATGGGCCATCTGGAGTTGCCTTTCTGGCAGACTCTAGCACTCAGGTTCTGGGAACATCCCCTTTCCCCAGCTTTCTCTCCTCCTCCCAGTTTGCCTGCTCTTGTCCCCTGAAGAGCCAATGGTATATGTGATATTTCAAGCTTATTATAAACAACTCCTTTTTCACCTAAGTATGAACACCCAAACGTAGCTGGCAGCCAAGTGTGTATTTCTTAATGAATTTTTCAGTCTGTATAAATATAGGGTACATTCCTTGTTACTTAAGTAAGATTGCTCTTTTTTTTTCTTTTTGGGGGGGGGGGGTGGTCATGGGGCTTGAACTCTGGGCCCAGGTGCTGTCCCTGAGTTCTTCAGCTCGAGGCTAGTGCTCTACCACTTGAGTCACAGCACCACTTCCCATACACGTATGGGAACCTTTGCTATGGAATTTCATAACTCCCTTTTCCCTGAGATAGATGCCATGATACAAAGAAGGCTAAGCCATTTGTGCAGTCGAGGGTGGAACATTTTAATTACTGGCAGCCCATAAACGAGTTGAGAGAGAGCCGAATGCATAAGCCCTTTAGAAACAAAACGCTAATCTACCAGGAATTTGGGATTCTTGGCTCTGGCAAAAGTGTTCATAAACCTGGCTCTTTGTTTGTAAATAGATTCTGTGAAGTTGTCCCTGGAAGCAGAGTTTATTTTTCCCAACACAAATTCTTAGAAAAGGAAGAAAGGAGGGAAAGAAGAAAGAGGAAGAAGAAGAGGAAGAGGAGGAGAGAAGGAATGGAAGAAAAAAGAAGAGAAGAAAAAAGGAAAGGAAGAGGGGAGGAAAGAAAAAGAAGAAAGGAAAGGCTTTGGTAAGCAGCAGTAGGTGCCAATTTGTGTATGCACATTGGGAAAGATCAATGTATCTTTCTTTCTTTCTTTCTTTTTTTGTTCCTTCCCACCATCTTTTTCACAACCACAACTCAGTGGTCCAAGAAAAAACTTTACACACTAACATCTTTACACAAAAAGTGAAATCTATTTGCATAAGTGGATTCTTCTGCTTAGTATCCACACATTAAGAAATTAAAAAAATAACGGGGTTACAGCATATAAATTTAAAGCTGCAAGGGGCTTTGAAGAACAGCTGCATCCACCTCTGATTTTATGGTTGAGGCAAGTTAGTTTTCTGAGTTAATTGATTGGCTCAGAGTAACACACTAATTAGTGGTAAATCAGCAGATGAGTGTTGTGACCACTTTTCCAGTACTGACTTTATAAATGTCATGGTGCTTCTTGGTACCTCTGTGTCCATTTATGTTGCTAGCAATCACTGATACATCTGTAGAACCCAGATCAGACTTGCTGGAGTTTTTGTGAACACAGCAACTCCATTAAAACTGTGTGTGTATTGGGGGGAGGGCGCAGTAGGTGTCTCAGGAAAAGCTACACCTGTCTGGTCCAGCAGGAACCGTGAGCAGCAGGATCCCTGCCTGCTTGCCCTACCTCATCTTTCTTTTTTTTTTTCTCCCCCATCACAGGACTTGAACTCAAGGCCTGGAGGCTGTCCCAGAGCTTTTTTCCTCTCAAGGTTAGCACTCCATCACTTTGAGCCACAGCTCTAATTCCAGTTTTCTGTTGTATAACTGGAGATAAGAGTCTCATAGACTGGTCCTGATCTAGCTGGCTTTGAACTGTGATGCTCAGATCTCAGTCTCCTGAGTAACTAGGATTACAGGTGTGAGCTGCTGCGCTCAGCTCCCACCCCACCTTGAAGCTCAGCTCTGATCTAAACAACACACTTAGAGTCTGTCTCTGATTCATCACCTTAGAGAATTGAAAGCTAAGCAGCATAGTTTGGGATCTTCATTTCTTGTGTGTGAAAGGAATCATTTTCAAGTTGTCTTTGAGTTTGTCTACCAGTACTCTATGAAGGAGATAAGAAATTTTAGGTAGCTTCTGGGTTTTGGCTTTGCATAAAACATTTTCCTTCAGACCCTTGTCTGCCTTTATTTTGTTTTTTCCTCCTCCTCCTCCTCCTCCTCCTCCTCCTCCTCCTCCTCCTCCTCCTCCTCCTCCTCTTCCTCCTCCTCCTTCTTGGCTGGGAATTGAACCCAGGGTCTTGTGTTTGATATGCAAGTGTTCTGTCCCCAAGCTTACTCTGCCAATCTTGATCAAAGGAAATGGATGCTGATGTCTTCAATGAAAATCTGAATTTGAAACCAGGGCTTCTCTTGGCATGGGGTTTCTCCTATGGACAACTGGCTCAGCGCAAAGCAGCATGGCTTTTTGTTGGCAATGGGATTTTAGAAAAAGGGTAGAAGCAGCAACGTCATCTGATGGCTTATTGTCTTGATAGTGTGGTGCTCTGATAATAGCCTCTTCAGTTACTGATAATAGACAATGTGTTTTTATGGCTTTTCTTTTCCTTAGTCCTGGACTGTATAACTTGGGCTGGGGAGATCACGGCTTCACCTTCAGCCTTGTGTTAAGTGTGGAGGGACAAGGCTAGCTGGTCAGCTCTTTGTGAGTGTGGGCATAGAACCAAAAGGCTTTCCCACATAGATCACAGAAAGAATGTCTCATGCAGCATAACTCGGGGACTGTTCCAACTGGCAGCAATGGATGGCCTGCTTCACAGCTGCAATAGCCAATGGCCAAATGCTTCTTGGCTTTTAAACCTTACCAAAGCCAATGGACAGGAAAACAAAGGTTTTATCAAAGTTATCACTCAAGAGATCTGTGAACCATTTGTTAATGAAGACAGCGTTTCTCTGGGTCTCCATATGCACACAACCCTTTGGGCACTAAAAATGGTATTAGAAGGAGCAGGGGTTAATAGCAGTCTATTGGATCGGGTTATCAGGCTTCTTTTTTATGATTTGAATATTTAGGGAGGACTCGTGAGCCAGACATTCACTTCAGCATCACTCTGTGTTCTCCTCTGGCTATGTGAGAAGAGAACTCATATCGGTCGTGGCTTCGATATCCACACATATTACACTCGAAAGGGTCACGGAAGCCGTGGCAGCCCATGTGGATCGTAAACATCACATAATCCAGGAAGAGTACACGGCAGTGGTCACACCGAAACACATCCATCACCTCGCCTTCCTTGCTGATCACGTTGATGGAGTCCCTGGGGCAGATGGGAGGGGGCTTGAGGAGGTCGAAGGAGCGGGGCATCTCCTTCAGAAGTGGCATTCCGTTGCGGGCCCGGGGAAGGATCAGGTGACTTTGCTGATAGAGATGACTCTGGCGCTCTTCGTGGTTGCTGTCGGTGTCTGTGGAGTCATGGCCGCTGTTGTTGGGGGACAGGCCTCTTTCGGAAGGCAGGCTCTTCTCCGGCAGGTGGGTAGTCTTCCTTTCCAGCTCCTGAGGGGCACCATTGGACATCTCAGCCCGAGTGAGGGCTATGGGGTACATGCTGCTGATGACTGGAACCACCTCGGAGGTGGGAGCCGGGGGGGTCTGGACAAGGGGGCGCAGGGCTTCAGCCCCAAGGTAGCTGATGGCGTTGTTGATGGTATGGTCCATTATCCTGGTCTGTAGGATCTCACTCTCTTTCTCATACATGTAGTTGGAATTGTAGTTGCCGTCGAAGCATTGGCGTTTCTCCCCTGAAACAGTGAGAGGAAGGATTACAAACACAGGCACACAGAGGTGGAGAAGGCATCGAAGAGTTCTCCCAAGTCATCAAAAAATGAGGAAAATGCCAGGCTTGGTGGCCCCCCGCCTGTAATTCTAGTGACTCAGGAGGCTGAGATCTAAGGATCATGGTTCAAAGCCAGCTGGAGCAGGAAAGTCCTGTGAGTCTCTGATTTCTGATTAACCACCAGAAAACTGGAAGTGGCGCTGTGGCTACAAATGGTAGAGTGCTAACCTTGAACAAAAGAGCTCAGGGACAGCGCCCAGGCCCTGAGTTCAAGCCCTAGGACACACAGACAGACACAGACACAGACACAGACACAGACACACACACACACACAGACACACACACAGAGTGAGGAAAGCTAAGACGCTGCTGGCCAGCCCCAGCCCAAACAGGCTTGGCTCCACAGGGAGCTAAAGTCTCAAGAGGCTATGCTTAGCAGTCACATTGCTCAGGCACAAGGAAGGGATGGAGATGTCCTTAGGTGTATGGCCGCCACTCACAGGCAGGTGCCAGGATGGGACCAGAGGAGTGGGTGCCAGGATGGGACTGAGGGCTGGGATTTGAGGCCTGTGAACAGCTTCCTCCCCAACTCTTATTTAGCTTGTTATTTTCTGCTTGTATTATTAGGGACCCAGAAGTACTGTAACTAGCCTGGACAGCTTTGAAAATAGTTACCGAGGTAGACAAAATAGGCCCCCTCCCAAATCTTACGGTTAACTCATCAGCCACCTAAGTTAAAGAGCTCCAAATGCCCACAGTTCTAGAAAAGCCTTCTAAAGGAAAGTTCCACATCCTTATTCTTTCCTAGTCCCCCCCACCTCGTTAGGGTCTTGTTAGCTCAGGCCCAATTCCCCTGCCCCATTTTGGGTACCAGGATCGGGTGTGTGCCACTATGCCCAACACTGTGTGTTGCTCTGGCTTGCTTGAGAGATGCCTCCTGGATACACACAGGATTCTTTGGGCCTAGCTCACCCCTCATGGAAGACATTTATCTGTGGCCACCCTCTTGCACTTCTCATGTCAGGTGCTGAGAAATTCTGAAAGCAGAGCGAGTCCCTGGCAGGGCATATGGGTGCTGTGTATTGGAGGCTGTCTGGCCACAGAGAAGTCAGGGCCCATGTCTGCAGCTGTGGCAGCTCAGTGGCATTGTGCCTGGGAAGAGGATAAGCATACATGGAAGATGAGTTAGTGCAGGACTTACTAAGGTCATTCTGTTGAGCGTGGGCTCTGGAGAGATTTGTTGACGCTGTCCTTCTTTTCAGTGTTTTTGAGGCATGTTGGGGTTCCAGAATCTACCACTGCTGTATAGCAAAGAATTTAGAAGTGAAAGGAAGAAAAGAAGGAAGGAAGGGAAGAAAGAAGGAAGGAAGGAAAGGAAGGGAAGGAGGGAAAAAGAAAGAAAGAAACTACCATCATGAGTAATAAAGGGGCTAGAAGGTACAGTTCCTTTTCTTGAGGTATCTCCAACCTAGCAGGGGAGAACTAAGACTTCTGTTACTGGGTGTGGTTGCTCATGTCTCATATCTTAGTTACTCAGGAGGTTGAAATCTGGAGGATTGCAATTCCACGCAGGCTCAGGCAAAAAATTCTTGAAATCCCCTCTCCCATCTCAACCAACAAAAAAACTGTATGTGATGGTACATACGTATCATTTCAGCTATGCAGGAAGCATAAATAGGAGGGTTGTGGTCTAGGCCAAGTGGCAAAAAGCTGAATGCCAGTTTTTAAAGAAATAAGTAAAGCAGCCGGTACTAGTGGCTCATGCTTGCAATCTCCTAGCTATTCAGAAGGCTGACATTGGACATGAGGAGCATGGTGGGAAACCCGCACGTGCAGGACTCCTATCGCCAATTAACCACCAAAATGCCAGAAGTGGAGCCGTGGCAAGTGGTAGAACTCTAGCCTTGAGAGAGGAAAAAAAAAAAAACAACTTGGTATTACCCAGGTGGTAGAGTGCCTGCCTAAGCAAGCAAAGGCAAGATCAATTTGACATAAAGTGTAATTAAAGTCTATAGGAAATGCAAAAACTCTGCAAGCATTTTGGAGGAAGGAAAGTCTTTTTGGAAAATCTAAATGTTGAGATGAGCCTTGCTGAGCTTCTAGGTCTTAGATTGTCAGAGAGGGGAAGAGAAGATAGGCAGGTTGGGGCAGGGAAGCAGAAATGAAGGCAGTTATGGGACTTGGCAGGTCAGAGTGAAAGAGTATTGAAGTACAGTTTTCCCCAAACTTCCCTTCCTGTGCACACTATGGTATCCACAAAGGGCAGTGTGGTGACAGCCAGAAGGGTCTCCAGAGTCACACACACACACACTGCTTTGGTACTGCTTTGGCTCCATTGGGTACTAGTTGGGCCCCATGTGATGGTCAGAGTAACCACGACAGTCTCAGGGTCACTGGAAAGTGCTTAGTTCCCAGCACTGAAACATTCGTGGGTAAATGCTTGAGGCTTTTTCCCCCCCTTCTTTATTTTTTTTCAGTCAACTCATCTTTTCTTTCCTTTCTTTCTTCCTTCCTTCCTTCCTTCCTTCCTTTTTTTTTTTTTTTTTTGAGGCAAGATCTTGCTGTAGAACCAAGGTTGGCCTTCACTCAGGAACTCCGCGTAGGAGTCGGATTACAGGCATGTGCCACCATGCCTTGCTAAAATAAAAATTTTAAAGGAAACTTCAAGTTGCTAACATGAATGGAAAACTAGAATCATCTACCACAAATAGAAAGTAACTGAAAAACAAAGACAAGGAAACAGAATGACTTATTAAATTTTGATCAGATACTACTGTGAATGCTTGGAAGTTAAGTTCCCCTCTCTTGGTTAAGAACAGATTACCAAGTGTGAGATTAGTGTTAAACACAAACAGCATGACACTAAGGCAGAATCTTTCCCTTTATATCACTGATTTTCTTTAGATTGAAAGAGAACTGAAAAGAAAAAGAATGTCTTTGCTTTGCCATGTGGAGGGTTTTTTTTTTGTTTGTTTGTTTTTTTGCCAGTCTTGATCCTCAGATCTTAGCCTTCTGAATAGCTAGGATTACAGGCGTGAGCCACTGACACCCAGTCCTGGGGCTTGCACTCAGAGCCTGGGCACTGTCCCTAAGCTTCTTTTGCTCAAGGCTAGCACTCTACCATTTGAACCACAGCACCACTTCCAGCTTTGTTTATGTGATACTGAGGAATCAAACCCAGGGCTTCATGCATGCTAAGTACTCTACCACTAAGCCACATTCCTAGCCTCCCTTTCTTTTCTTTTTCTTTTTGCCAGTCCTGGGGCCTGAACTCAGGGCCTAGGCACTGTCCTTGGACATTTTTTGCTCAAGGCTAGAGCTCTGCCAATTGAGCCACAGCACCATTTCCAGCTTACTTTGTGTATGTGGTATTGAGGAATAATAAATACCAGGCTTTGTGCATGCTAGGCAGGCAGCTCTACCACTAAGCCATATTCCTGCCTTTTTTCTTTTCTTTCTTTCTTTCTTTCTTTCTTTCTTTCTTTCTTTCTTTCTTTCTTTTTCTTTCTTTCTTTCTTTCTACCCTTCTTTCTTTCTTAGTTTCTATGTACTACTGGGGATTGAACCCAGGGCCTGGAGCATAAGTACTCTACTGCTTCAGCATTCTACCCCTTTCCCATTTTAAAAAAGTTTGTTTATGAGATAGGGTCTTGCTAATATTGCCTGGGCTGGTCTTGAACTTAATATCCTCCTGCCTCCTGAGTAGCTAGGATTATAGGTAAGTACCATAATACCTGCCTCCTTAACCTGATATTTTCTAGACAAATATGTGAGAGGAAAAATAAAACCCAAACTGAAATATCCTATCTTGGCTATTCATTAGAAGCTACAGAAATATATATATATCTTTTCCAAAGTAACCAAGGGTTCTTTTTTTTTTTTTTTCTTTTTCTTTAGTGCTCGGGCTGGCTTTGAATTGGGATCCTCAGATCTCAGTCTCCTGAGTGGCTAGGATTACAGGCATGAGCCACCTTGCCTGGCTAAGGGTCCTCCTCCTCCTCCTCCTCCTCCTCCTCCTCCTCCTCCTCCTCTTCTTCTTCTTCTTCTTCTTCTTCTTCTTCTTCTTCTTCTTCTTCTTCTTCTTCTTCTTCTTCTTCTTCTGTGGGTCACAGGGCTTGAACTCAGCCTGGACACTGTTCCTCAGCTCTGCAGTTCAAGGCTACCACCCTACCCCTGGGTCTAGGCATTGTCTCTGAACTCCTCAGCTTAAGGTTACCTCCCTATCCTTGATCCAAGCCCCACTTCCATTTTATAGAGGTTAACTGGAGATAAGAGAGAGTCGCAGGTCCTTTTGTGCTTAGTTGGCTTTGAACCTTGATCCTCAGATATTAGCCTTCTGAGTAGCTAGGATTTCAGGAGTGAGCTACTGCGCTCTGCTAAGGGTTCTTATTTTTAACTCAGCTCGGCTGTATCTTTGAGGAAGATGGCCTGGAGGAAGGAGACTGGGAAGCCAGTGCTGGGCTCATATATTCATTCCCCCGATGCCACATAGAAGTGATGGGATTTGGTTCCTTGACCTTTGTGAGCTTATCGATGATTTAGCTGGTTCTGCTAAAGTCCTCAAATACCCAGGAGGGTTTGCAAATCTGTTTATCTTTTCACATTAACAGAGAGGCTATGGAAAGTTTCGGGACAGGGTGGGTACCTTGTCAACTCTGCTTTCATCCTTTCTACAAATTCAAATCCATACCAGCTGCAGCC
Organism: Megascapheus bottae; assembly: GCF_031878675.1. NCBI lineage: Eukaryota > Metazoa > Chordata > Mammalia > Rodentia > Geomyidae > Megascapheus > Megascapheus bottae. The sequence continues at coordinate 34,032,343 of NC_143525.1, forward strand.
TATGCCAGAAAATAGCTCAGGACCAAAGTGGTGAGTGGCAACACGCAGAGAGAATAAAGCTGTGGAAGACTGGACACTGCGATGGTGTTCCCTGGTGAACAGAGACCGCAGCTCATTGTGGAGATGGGAGCATGCAACCGAACATCATCAGATTCCTCATCTCTAGTTACGGTAACTTGAGCGGTGGAGATGATTATCTGTCACCTGTTGAAGTGATGACTCAATGTATATGAAACCCAGAAGGGGTAAGCTACAGTAATTGAAAAGCCAACAGCTCACGTTTCTTTAGTAACACGCGTTTAAAAAAAAAAAAGGTTACTCAAACCACAAGAATCTAACTGCTTCCAAAGCTGCTCAGAGCCTCTGGTCCAGCTCCGAGGCAGTTCACGCCTTTGAATGATTCATGATACCCACTTCAGGCTGAATAGTTTTCTTCCAATGAAAATACAAATGGCAACAGCAAGTCCTAAATTTAGAAACCAAGGCCGCCTGGTTGGGCTGTTCCCTCCCTGTGAATCCTTTCAAATATGCCATTTGCTAATGTGCAGGCTTCAGTAACTGCCAACCTGTGATTCACAGTTATTGTGGGATCCATAAAGTGCTCTAAAAGAGTGCCTGGCACATGGGAATACTCAAAAAGAGGTAGAACTATTCTTATTGTTGTTATTTTTTTTTTTGCTAGTCCTGGGGATTAAACTCAGGGCCTGAGTGTTGTCCTTGGGCTTTCTTAAGGCTAGAGTTCTACCATCTGAGCCATAGCACCATTTTCAGCTTTTTTTTTTTTCTATGTATGTAGTACTGGGGAATCGAACCTGGGTCTTCATGCACACTAGGCAAGCACTCTACCACTAGGCCAAACTCCCAGCCCCTATTGTTGTTATTTAATTAGCCCCATTCAGTGCTTTGAGAAATATAACTAGTCCAACAGACAGACAGATGCATTATGTAGATGTACATAATCACAATACATCATCCTTATTGCTAGCTTTTCGTGGTAAAACAAAGCATATAGCAGATTAGAGAGTGAGAAGAGGAAACTATGAACCCCTTCTGGAGGAGGTCATGTAAAAGATGGGCAAATACGAATCTCTTTCTTCTTTGAAGTCTCCTTATCATCAGAGGTAGTGGTGACAAAGGAGACAGTCATGCCTACAGCAAGAAGCAGATTGTTGCAGGTGACTGGAATGCATTATGGGAATGGGCAGAGGGAGGAACTAGGGAAGGGTATGTGGATAATGTTTACTGCCAAGGACTGCTGTGAGAGAGGGCATCCAGACTGAGAATCTGGAAAGAAGGATTGCATACAAGTGGGGAAAGAGTAGCCAGGTTGATAACTCACATCAGTAATTGCCACTACTTGGGGAGTGGAGGAAAAATGATTAAAAGTTGGAGGCCAGCCTAAGCAAAGTTATTAAGGGTCTAACTCAAAAATGAACAACCAAAGACAAAAACAAAAACAAAAACAAAAAATGAGCTGAGGTTATAGCTTGGGTAGCAAAGCACCTGTCTAGTAAAGCGTTAAGCCCTGGTTTCAATCCCTAGCCTGGCAGGAAGGAGAGGTCACAGAGAAGTGGGGAGAAGTTAATTGAGTTAATTGTACTGAAGCAGAGGCCTGGCTGGCTGAAATGCCAGGCTTAGAAAGGTAAGTGATTTGGATTTCATTCCATTGGTAACCATTAACTGTGTGTGTGTGTGTGTGTGTGTGTAAAATGATCTGACCTTAGATAAACAGTATAGTTCACACTATGATGAGATACTATTCAATTTTAAGACTTTAAGTTTCTCAGTATGTCAGCTGTCATTTCCTATGGTGATTTCCCACCTCTATTATCACTCGCTCTTCCTGCAAGTCCATATCCAAACAAGAAAGAAAGAAAAAACAAAATCGCAAGTAAGCCCTGATGGTGACGGCCATGATCTCACGCCAAGGCCACAGCGGTCTCTGTTCATCACAGAGCGAGGCCTCAGGCAGGACTGAGCACAGAGAGCCACCGCGGTGGCATGGAGACCTGAGCCTCGGCCCACATTGTGATGCTGCAGAAATCTCTGTCCTCTGTGAGGCACTCAGCTACTGCCCCAATTACTTCTGTCCTCTGTCCTGACTAGTCACAGGGGAAGACAGTTCTTTTCTCAAGGAGGCACACCTTTGGGACAGCAACTATTCCCAAGGGTTTCCAGCCATTAGTACTCCGTGACCAGACTCCTCCTAGTCCATAGCACCCCAGGCTCACGTGACAAAAGCACAGCTCAGGTGACCTACAGTACCTAGGAGACTTCAGGAGAGTTAAGTCTACTTAGGTAGACTTAGACCTAGTTACCTCCAGCTGTGGTCCTCTTTTCTTCTGGGTCAATGAGCTTCCCTGGAATTTTCTTTTTCTTTATTCCCCCCCCCCCTTTTTTTTTGCCAGTCCTGGGGCTTGAACTCAGGGCCTGAGCACTGACCCTGAGCATTTGTGCTTAAGGATAGCATATTACCTCTTATGCCACGGCTCCACTTCTGGCTCTCTAGTGGTTAACTGGAAATACAAGTCTTGGGGATTTTCCTGCCCAGGCCGGCTTTGAACCTTGATCCTCAGATATCAGCCTCCTGAGTAGCTACAGTAGTCACAGGCGCCCACCCAGCTTTGCAGTTGTAATAGCCCTGCAATGCTTTCATGAACTGCAAGCGTTTGGGAAGTGGTAGGAAAAGATACCTCTTGCTGTTTCTCTGGGGAAGGGTCTTACTAGGAGCCCAAGATGGCCTATGATATGAGACAACCCTATTTCAGCCTCCCCAGTGCTGGGATTACAGACATGTACTACCGTACTCTATTTTCTGCCCCTAAAACAAGTATTCAAACTGCTTTCTTTTGCCTTGTTAACCAAAGCAGGTGATTTCTCACTAGTTCCCTTACAAGGAGAACTAATGGTGCTGTTAAAGTATCAAAACCTTGCTACCATATTTACCATGGCTGAAGGAGAGTTTTTTCTTTTTTCTTTTGCCAGTCCTGGGGCTTGAACTCATGCCTCCGTCACTGTCTCTGAGCTTCTTTTGCTCAAAGCTGGTATCCTACTACTCTACCGATTGAGCTATAGTGCCATTTCTGCCTTTTTCTGTTAATGTGGTACTAAGGAATGGAACACATGGCTTCATGTATGCTAGGCAAGCACTCCACTACTTAGCCACATCTCTGGCCTTGTTTTCCACCTCCTTTCTAGTGGATATAACCTACTGATTAATCCCTTCTCCTTGCCAGGGAAGGGACACTCCAACCTAAGGATGGGACTTCACTTTGCCCTTGCAGTTCAAAGGGGTCAGGGCAGCCAGGATGGTGGGAGTGTGTTGTACAGCCTCAGCAAGGATTAAAGGGAGTGCTACTCATTCTTCTCCACAACTCACCCAGTGCCATTTCCCTGGCAGGCAGCAGAAGCTTGTCAGAAAATGGTGCCAAGGGGCGGAGAAGAGAAAATAGGAGAGAAAGAGGGTAAATAGAGAAGAGGGAGGGGAGCAGGGAGGGAGAGGAATGAGGAGAAAAACCTCAGTTCTGCATGTTTTATGTGACTTCATCCCTTACACTGCAGTGTCACAAATCATATTTTTCTTCTCCTTCCTCTGGGCTAACTGTTACCTCTCAGATTGATTCAGCTAAATGATTCAGAGGGGTTTCTTTGTGTGTGTGTGTGTGTGTGTGTGTGTGTGTGTGTGTGTGTGTGTGTCTGTCTGTGTCTGTGTGTCTGTGTGTGTGTGTGTGTGTGTGTCTGTGCTAGTCATGAAGCTTGAACTTAGGGCTTTATGTTGTTATGCTCTTACTTGACTTTTGCTTGGTGATCTGCTATTTTTTTTTTTTTGCCAGTCCTGGGCTTGGGCTCAGGGCTTGAGCACTGTCCTTGGACTTTCTCAAGGCTAGAGCTCTACCGCTTGAGCCTCAGCACCACTTCCGGCCTTTTTCTATGTATGTGGTACCGAGGAATCGAACCCGGGTCTTCATGCATGCTAGGCAAGCACTCTACCACTAGGCCAAACTCCTGGCCCGGTGCTCTGCTATTTGAGGCACATCTCCACTCCAAGTTTTGTGCTACTTAATTGGAATTAAGTGTCTTACAGATTTGTCTGCCTGGGTTTGCTTTTGAACCTGAGACCCCAATCTCCTGAGCAGCTAGGATTATAGGTGCCCAGTTGGGGTTTCTTTTATAGGAAATCTCTTAAATGATGGTTTTGGGATGTAAGTTAATGCTGGGAGATTAGAACAAGAGAATCATGCATATGACAGGGGCTCTCAGACATTCCTATGAAGGAGAAGATGCAGGAGTAAAAGAACAAGTTACACAGGGAGAGCCCTAAGAAAAACACACAAATGTTGAGCTAATGCAACAGGTGTCATTGTTTGTTTTATGATTCTTAGATTTAATATTTCTTTTTCTCAAAAACAGGAAAAGCCAATACAAAAACAGAAGGCCAAATCAAGAAAATGATCCCATTTGCAATAACCCCCAAAAGAATAAAATACTTAGGAATTAACTTAACCAAGGATGCAAAGGAATTATTTAATGAAAACTATAAAAGCCTAACAAAAGAAATTAAAGAGGACACCAGGAAATGGAAAGACATCCCATGCTCATGGGTAGGGAGAACCAATATAGTGAAAATGGCCATATTGCCAAAATTGATATATAAATTCAATGCAATTCCCATCAAAATCCCAAAGACATTCTTTACTGAAATAGAAGATACAATCCAAAGGTTCATATAAAACAAGAAAAGACCTAGAAAAGCCAAAACAATTCTAGGCAAAAAGAGCAATGCATGTGGTATTACAATACCAGACTTCAAACTCTACTATAGAGCCATAATAACAAAAACAGCATGGTATTGGCACAAAAATAGACCAGAAGATCAATGGAACAGAATAGAAGATCCAGAAATAGAACCACATACCTACAGTCAACTTGTATTTGACAAAAGAGCCAAAGATATACAGTAGAACAAACACAGCCTATTCAATTATTGGTGCTGGCAAAACTGGGCAGCCACATGCAGAAAACTAAAAATTGACCCTAGCCTTTTGCTATGCACAAGCATTAACTCAAAATGGATTAAAGACCTCAATGTCAGACCGGAAATCGTGAAACTGCTGCATCATAAAGTAGGAAAGACACTGGAACTCATAGGCACAGGCAAAAGATTCCTGAACAGAATCCCAGGGTCACAACAGATTGGAGAGAGACTCGATAAATGGGACTACCTAAAAATAAAAAGTTTCTGCACAGATAAAAGCATAGCCACAAAAGTAGAGAGACAGCCAACCAACTGGGAAAAGATATTTACCAATAATACATCAGACAAATGCTTAATATCCAGTATTTACAGGGAACTCAAGAACTAATCCCCCCAAACCCAACAAACCAATCACTAAATGGGCAAGGGAACTCAAGAGAGACTTATCAAAAGAAGAGATTAAAATGGCAGAAAAGCATATGAGAAAATTCTCATCATCCATGGTCATAAAGGAAATGCAAATAAAAACAACCCTAAGATACCACCTAACCCCAACAAGAATGGCCAAGATTTTGAACTCAGACAATGACATGCTGGTGGGGTTGTGGAGATAAAGGAACCCTACTGCACTGCTGGTGGGACTATAAACTAGTCCAGCCACTCTGGAAAGCAGTGTGGAGGTTTCTTAAAGAACTGAAAATTGACCTTCCCTACGATCCCGCCATACCACTCCTGGGCATCTACCCTGAACATCATAACCCAGGATATGATAAGAACACCTGGTCAGCTATGTTTATCTCTGCACTATTCACAATAGCCAGGCAATGGAAATAATCCAGATGCCCTACTGCAGATGAATGGATACAGAAAATGTGAGATATATATATATACATATATATACAATGGAATTCTACATAGTCAACAGAGAGATAAAATAATGACTCTATAGACATAAAGTTTTTATTACATAGATTAATATGTATCTATGACATACAAACTCTCAGCCTAATTCTGATTATGTTCTAAAATCTAAATGCCAGTGATTGCATATAGAGATTCCCTTCTTGAATACTTGTTAAACATGTCATTTGAAATAGGATGTAAAAATCAATGTTAATAAATTTTTTAATTAAAAAAAAACAGGAAAAGCTGGAAGTGATGCTGTGATTCAAATAGAAAAGTACTAGCTTTGAGCTGAAGAGCTCAGGAACAGTTCCCAGGCCCAGAGTTCAAGCCCCACTACCAACCACCCCCCCAGAAAAAAAGAATAACATGCTGGGTTCTGGTGGCTCATACTTGTAATCCTAGCTACTGAGGAGGCTAAGATCTGAGACTTGCAGTTCAAAGCTAGCCCAGGCAGGAAAGTCTGCAAGAATTATCTCTAATAAACTACCAAAAAGCCAGAAGTAGAGCTGTGGTTCAGATGGTAGTGTCCCTGAGCAAAGGAAGCTCAGGGACACAATGAGGCCCTGAGTCTAAGCCCCAGATGGACAGACAGACAGACACACACACACACACACACAATCCCACATAAACAGGAACAACAAAAACAATCCCAGCAGGGAGGTTTAATAGTTCAATAGTAGTGCACTTGTGCAATGGTAGTGTGTTCGAGGTCTTGAGTATCCTAGTCAAAAAGAGCATTCTCAATTCATGAGATGGTTTATGATATTCATGCCCTATCTATAGAATCCTGAGTGAAAAATTGCCTAGAGTTAATGCACAAGCCCTAACGATACAAAATGGCATTTGCAATGTTGCCTGGGCTTTCTAATTCATCTCATAGAGGGGAGCAGCCTTCCTCATCAGCTCCCTCATTCCTTTCACAGAGAGAGAGAGGCTCAGAGGTCATGCTATTTGGCTTAACATACATAGTTAAGGAATGACAGAGCTAGAATGGAACTCTTTGTGGCTTCAAATCTGCTACTCTTCTAATTACACTATATCACAATTTACAGGAAGCTAAAAGACACCCCCTATTTCTCCACCCCCATTTGTTTGGCTCTTGAAGCTGCTACTTCAGTTCCACTAAGAGCTAACTCTGCTAGCTAGATTTCTGATTCCAGCACTGAATGTAATGGTTCTAAAGGTGAGAGGACTGAGCATCTCTAGGGAGGCTGGTGGTGGAAGAGTTCAACCCTATAGAGAAAATGACAACCACAAACTGGATTTTACTGATCACCGAGGCCACAGGCAAAACTGCAAAGATCTAGTAAATTAAAATGTGACATCTGTAACGCATGACAATACCAAAGCAACTTTGACTAAAGTAGGTAGAGCCCTACCTACTATCTCAAGTTCTTTCTCAAGTTCTTTTGGACCGAAATGCATTTGATTTAATTGAGTTTCCTGGCCTATCTCTTCTCCATTTTCCTCCCCATGCCATCTTCAACCATTTCTAGAATCAACACATTCCTCCCATTAAAATGCACTTCAAATCAGAGACTACTAATTCCAACTTTCTTTTGTATGCCAGTCAGAATCTCTTCACACAAATGAAGGTTAAATGACACACTGGCAATGCCTTAAGACATTGTCTTAGAAGGCTGACTGATCTGCTGTGTCCAGCCTCCCTGTGGAAGTCACCATGTGAACCTGGACATATCTTAGTAAGAAGAGATGAAGTGGTCAGGAAGGGTGAATCTTCTTAAACTGCAATACACCAACTTTAGTCTAAAACAGTGTTTTTTGTTTTGTTTTGTTGCTGTTCTTTGAGCTTGAACTTAGAGTCTGAATGTTGTCCCTGAGCTTTTTTGCTCAAGGCTAATGTTCTACCACTTGACCCACAGCTCCACTTCCAACATTTTTATTTTTATTGCCAGTCCTGGGTCTTGAACTTAGGGCCTGAGCACTGTCCTTGGGCTTTTCCCTCAAGGCTAGTGCCCTGCCACTTGAGCCAAAGTACCACTTCCAGCTTTTCTATGCGGTACAGAGGAATTGAACCCAGGTCTTTGTGCATGCTAGGCAAGCACTCTACCATTAGGCCAAACTCCCAGCCCCCACTTCCAACTTTTTTGATGGTTAATTGGAAAGTGGAATCTCATTAACTTTCCTAGCCTGGCTGGCTTTGAATGGTGATGTTCAGATATCAGCCTCTTAAGTAGCTAGGATTATATAGGTGGGAGCCATTAGCACCTGGCACAATTTATTCTTAAAGCATCTGGGAGCATATAAAAACTGCTAGCTAATGAAAATGAAGTAAGTAACCAGAAATACCAAGTTGAGTAATTTTGAAATCTATGGCTCCTTTTAATATACTCTATAATTCACATAGAATGTCTGCTTGTAAAACCATGAGCTAGATCAGAATAGAATCTAGCCAGATTCAAAACTAGGCAGGCATTTGGTATCTGTAAAAGCCACCAGAAAGAATAAACTCAAAAGAACTGAAGTGACAAAACATTAGCAGATCTGGAAAGGCACTGACAGGTTTCTGAAATATTGGTGTTAAAGATGTTCTATTTTTGCCTGATAACTATTTTGGTTCAATATCACTAACTTTCAACTTATAATACAACTGTACATTTATAATAAAACAGTACATTTAATTCAGCTGTCTACTTCCCAACCACAAATCTATTTTAAGTAACATGGTCATATGCATGTAAACATCTGGGAGAAAACAGCAAAATATCCCTGCCATGTGGAAGTCCTTACACTAATGAACATAATTATTTCTTAGTCATTTCATTCTGCTGTGGGTTCTGACAACGTGAAAAACCAATGGCAAAAAGAAAGAGAAAAAAATTAACTTTGGTGAGACAAATTATTAAATAATACTGAATTATTTCAATCTATGTTTGCCCAACCATTTTTTTTTTGTTAAAGCTAGTTCTCAACCAAATTCCTGAGGAAAAACTGAGCATGCTAACAAAATAAACTTATAGATCCAAGGATGCTTATCTGCAACATCTTTCTGGTACAAGTTGCATAAATTCATGCAACATATGTCATTCAGAGCAAAGAGGAAGGAATGACATTTTAAATACTAATTCCATTTAAGCAACTGGATACCAAATGTTCCCCCTTCTTCTGTCATTAAGATTCTGTAGTTACTATCTTCAATCTATGTACTAGAGCCATCGAAAGAAACGACAAAGGATAAAATATGTACAATGGAAACCAATTACCTGTTTTAACAGAAGCTGAGCTAGGAAGAGGCTGTGAAGTAAGCATCTACATGTTATCTCATTTAAACTATCTGCTAACAACAGCAGGAAAAGAGTTTACACTCTTACCAATGAATTTCTGAGGCATTGAGCTTTTTCGTTTTGCCACATTGCTTGCTAATCTGTCCAGAACGAGGGCTCTTTCACTTCCCATCTCTGTTTTGATGTGCCTTGCCTCTGCACTTGCTGGTTTGGAAAAATATAAAAGAGAAGAGTGAAAAGAACAAGTTAGTAAATGGAGAGCAAAGGGAATCTGTTGGAAAGACCAATGTCTGGGGTCAAATCCTCAGTTGGTGATCCTTACCTGTTGTTCACGCTCAGATTCCTGCCCTGGGTGGCTGCTATGGTCAGTGAGGCTGACACCAGGGCACATTCAAATCTTGCAGGTTTAGGCTGAAATGGGAAAGCCCGACCCATCCCCAACCAATACCTTCTTCATTAGCAAGAGGAAGTATTGAAGAGACAGCCTGGACGTGGTTGGTTGCAAACAAAAGATAGATAGTTGGAGATCTTCTAACCCCCAGCAGTCCTCTTTCTGATTCTGAGTAACTGCGTGTGACACCTGCACACTAATATAATTCTTCTTAACAACTTTGAAAAAAAATAAAAAAGCACGGTGCCCCAGATTTACTGCTCTGTTTATGTTAATAGCACTTTTGAAAATAGGCATACTCACCCAGATAGCGAGAAATCTACTCAGTGATTTGTGTATTGAAATTCTGAGTTTTTTTTCCTTTCAATATTCTCTTCTCAGTTCCTATCTTTCAGATTCTATTTCTTTGGTCTCTGTGTGGTCTGTTTTGTCTGCTCTTCACATTTCAAAATTGTCTCAGTTAAAATTTCCCAGGGCCATACTGCTGTCTTGAAACTAAAGAGCCATTTGTCTTATGTGTTTCTACTAGGTTTCTGGAGAACATGTGAAGAACATGGACAGACAGAGTATATGTGTTAATTGTTTATCTACAAATAGACATTTGGATGGTATAGGATGTAGCTTCTCAGACCTAGTTACCCAGTGAAATAATCTGAACAGCATGCGAGAAAAAAAAAACAAAAACCAAAAAACCTATGCCTAAATTCCATCCAATGGGTGAAATCAGGTTCTTTGGTGACAGGATTTGGCCAATTGTTTTTTTTTGTTTGTTTGTTTGTTTTTCAGGTCAGAGACTGGGACTTGAACTGCTTTTTCTCATTGGCTAACATTCTATCAAGTCCTGCCTCCAACACCCAAGGGAGTTGGTTATTTCTTTTCTTTTCCTTTCTTTCTTTTTATCTTTTGGGGGGGCAAAACTATTTTCAAAACTCATAAGATGATTTTAAAAGTCAGCCAGATTTGTGAGCCAGAAGAAGAATATCTAAGATCTTGCTAGTCTTTAATTCAGTATAAAAGAAAATTAGAAGAGGTGGTAATGTGACTAAGTGGTAGAGTGGTTGTGTAGCATGCATGAAGCCCTGAGCTCAATTCCTCACTACCACATAAACAGTAAAAGCTGGAAATGACGCTGTGGCTCAAGTAGTAGAGTGCTAGCCTTGAGCAAAAGCAGCTCAGGGACAGTGCTCAGGCCCTGGGTTTCAGTCCTAGAACTGTCAAGAAAGAAAGAGAGAGAGACAGAGAGAGAGAGAGAGAGAGAGAGAGAGAGAGAGAGAGAGAGAGAGAGAGAGAGAGAGAGAGAGAGAGAGAGAGAGAGAGAGAGAGGAAGGAAAGAAGAAAGGAAAATTAGAATAAATATAGCATAATTCACCTTGGTAAAGGGGACAGCTCTAATGAGACTTCAGGTATAAAGAGAATTCTATCTGCTTAAAACTTTAAGGCTTAGCAGAATGCTGGCCTGTGCCAGGGATAAGCAAATTGTTACAATAAAAGACCCATAATAAATTATCTATCTGTCTGTCTATGAATGATTGCTGCTATAATTTTTTAGTTTTTGATCTTGCTATATAGGCCAAGCTGGTTTCAAACTCTCAGTCCTCCTGTCAGAGCCTTGTGAGTGCATGAATGACAGGCATTGCAACTTGGCTTGGTAGCAAACATTTAAGAATTAATAGACTACATACAGTCTCTGTCTATATTTGTGTGTGTGTTCTATCCTATATTCATTGAAAAAGATGTAAAGCTCCCTGTACACAAAAAGGCTGCAGCCCACAACCGCCTGAAGCAAACATTTTGTGATATTATAAACATGCAAGCACCTACACATTTCTAATATCCTTTTGTGTGTGCATGGTCTTGGGGATTAAACTCTGGATTTTGAATTTCTTAGGTAAGTGCTCCACCATTTGAGCTTCATCCCAATGATGGAGACCCCCGATGACTTTAAGAAAAGGAAACTGAAATTACTTTAAGAGAGTGAGTGGAGTAAAAAGCATCTGGTAAACCAGCCAGTGGCTCATGTCTATAATCCTAGCTACTCAGGAGGCTGAGATCTGAGGATCGTGGTTCAAAGCCAGCCTGGGCACAAAAAATCTGAGAGACTCTTATCTCTAATTAACTGCCAGAAAACCCAGAAAGGAAGTGAGCTGTGGCTCAAGTGGTAGAGTGTTAGCCTTGAGCTGAAGAGCTCAGGGACAACACCCAGGCCTAGAGGTCAAGTCCCACAACTGAGAAAAGAAAAAAAAATTCATTCCTTTTTGCTCCAAAAAATGATTAAAAGAGGGAGATAGTGACAATGACGACAAAAATGATTAAAGGAAGGGGATAGTGTTGGGCACCAGTGTCTCATCTCTGTAATCCTAGCTATTCAGGAGGCTGAGGTCTTGAGGATCAATGTTCAGACAGCCGGGGTTGGAAAATCAGTGAGACACTTATATCCAATAAACAACCAAAAAGCCAAAAGTGGAGCTATGGCTCAAGTGGTAGAACACTAGCCTTGAGGAAAAAAACTTAGGGATAGTGCCCAGGCCCTGTGTTTAAACCCTAGGACACACACACACACACACACACACACACACACACACACACTCTCTCTCACAAAAGGGAGTTAGTGACAATGCCAACTTTGACCCTTATCAGGAATAATCCTAGCTCTAAAGAAATATATCATTCCTTCCTCTGTTGTTAAGCTGTTGACTATTTACAACAAAGAAAAAAAATAGGATCAGAACAAGGGGTCTGAGCAACTTTTGGACTTCGGCACTTGGTGACAGGACCCAGCTATTAGGTGAAGTGGATCCAATTTTGTCCAGCTCAAGAATAGGCTAAAATGACCAAACAGGAAACCATTATGTATATATTATTTCCTTTCATACAAACCACCACCAGATGTGGCACTCCCCAAAGCACCAAGAGCAGAGATGAAAGACAAAGCTTGGAATTTGAAGTAAGGTTATTATTAGTATTATTATTTTCTTAAAAGTGGGGGAAGTTCAGTGAAGTTTGGGCCTTAACTGGGAATACTGGTTGTGATTTGAACAATTCTGAGGGGATCACAGCCTCAGTACAGCTGCCTCCCACACTGAAATGACAATGCAAACTCATGTTTGGGAATTTTACATTTACCCCCACATTTCCACTATCTTTTATTAGTTACTTGCCATCCTTCCTCTCATAGCTAAATCACAATGACCTAGAACTTACTGAAAGCATTCTACTACTACCTGCCTTGCCTCTCAGCAGTCACTGCCTATGGTGTACCAGAGTCACCATTATTGACCACAAGCAGCTTTCTGGAGACATGTAATCAGCATCCTCTACATCTGGGAGGTTGAAATGTGGACACATTGACCTAAATAACCGTAATTAGGGCATGTCGTGAAATGGCAGCTTTCTGAGATAACATCATCTTTCGTTCCTGGTTACCCACCAAGCTTGACAGTCATTTCCAGATAAATCTTACTCTGTAAATCAGTGACCCAATGCCTGACATTTAACAAAAGAGAGTTCCAGCGTGTCCGTGGAAAGATGGATCGTTGAGGCACTTGTGGAGCCCTTCCCCTTCCCACAGCTCTGTTTAGATGGAAAGAAATCCTCAAAAACAAATCCACAGGCCTCCCACTTGCCATTGTGCCTTCTCCCTGGATCATCACACATGTGAAATAACAGTTCCAAGAATCTTACCCTCACTGTGCATGAGAACACAGTCAATTTGCCTTTCATGGGAGTTAGCTGTTCTCCAATTGCAAGACAGGCAAAGGGTAATTTTCAACTGAATATGATACACTCTTCTTCTCTTTATTAAATGGCTAGTCTTTTTTTATTTTTTATTTTTATTTTTTTTTTGCCAGTCTTGGGACTGGAACTCAGGGCCTGAGCACTGTCCCTAGGTTTTCTAAAGGCTAGAACTTTATCACTTGAGCCACAGCATCCCTTCTGACTTTTTCTATATATGTGGTACTGAGGACTCAAACTCAGGTCTTTGTGCATGCTAGGCAAGCACTCTACCACTAGGCCAAACTCCCAGCCTAAATGGCTAGTGTTTTGCTGCTGGTTTTGTTTTGGTCCTGGGCTTGTTTTTGCTCAAGGCTAGAGCTCTGCTATTTGAACCACAGCTCCACTTCCAGTGGAGCTTTTTGATGGCTAAGTAGAGTCTCATGGATTTTCCTGCTCAGGATGGCTTCAAAACTTCAATCCTTAGATTTCAGTTTCCTGAGTAGCTAGGATTATAGGTGTCAGCCATTGACACCAACCAGGCTTGAGCGCCCTTTCACACACAAAGTGTGTGGTATTTTGGAATGTTCTGGAGTTGTTCTGGGAAGGCTCTTTATGATTACAGAGGAGTTCAGGAAGTGAAAAGAAAAGAAAAAAGGGGGGCAAATATTGGCTTTGGATTCTCTTCTCCATCTTTAGGACCCAACTGTCTATTTATACAAACAGTCTAGACTTCTTATCTTGCCACATCAGGTCTCAGAAATGTAAGTGGAGGAAAACCAGTTTGGCAAGAGAGTAAGGGAACAAGATAATGAGTTTAAATGATGAAATAGGAAATCCGTTCCTGGGTGGTGTTTGGCAGTTTTTAATGTTGCAAGGGTTTGGGGGCAGGGGAATAAGAGATGGTGACTAAAGACCATTTGTACATTTAATTCCTGAGGGATCGCAGAAGAAGTAAGACTGAAATTCTGGATCCATTTCCTTTCATGTCACTTTTCCACTGTATAACAAATATCAATTTTCATTAACAAAGGGATTTTTAGAAACATACCAGCAAATAAAAGTCAACTTTAAAAGAGCACAATTCAAGAATAGTTTCTCCCTTTAGTTCCTACACATGCTTTACTGGGTGTTAGATAACTATTTCCATGATGCAATTTTCTAAAAAAAAAAAAACCTCAAAGTGATTGTGGATTTTACTATGTAATGGTATTCAGCTTTTGTTTTTGTTCAAAATTCTTCATGAGGTCTTGAAGTGTTTAATGGAGCTTAAATAAGAGGCATTGCTTCCTGTCTCTTTTATGGTGTGGTTGGTCAGGAGCTAATAGAGAGTGGAATAAAGGGGTGTTATTGTGCAATGAGAATTGTCTAACAAGAGATTGCTATCAAGACTGAGGCAGGTTCTAACAAAAAGTCACACTAAACTGCTGCCTTTTTGAGCAAGCAAAATGAATACTATTTATTGGGAGAAGAAACTCAGAAAGTTTCAACTTTTACAATAAAAAGCTGGTATATTGGTAAAAATATGTTTACTCTGAAACCATGCTTATATTACATGGAGTGGAACAATGAGAATGAAGATTGGAAAGCTTGGTAAATAAATGCAACCACTCAACTACTTTAAAAATCTTACTATTGCCAGATCTCAGTGTTATAAAAGATCTCACTGTTATATATTTGGATCCAAGTAGTCATACTTTATTTTTGTCAGTTATGGGACTTGAATTCTGGGCCTGGGGGTTGTCCCTGAGCTCTTCAGCTCAAAGCTACTGCCCTAACCCTCAAGCCACAGTGCCACTTCTGTTTTTCTGGTAGTTAAGAGTCTCTGGACTTTAATGCCCCTGCAGCTTAGAACCCAATCATCAGATCTCAGGCTGCTTGAAAAACTAGGATTACAGGTGTGAGCCACCATGCCCAGTTTTGTGTTTTTGTTTTTGTTTTGTGGGTCATGGGGCTTGCTTGAATTCTGGGCCTGGGTACAGTCCCTGAGCTCTTCGACTCAAGACTACCACCCTACCCCTTGAGCCACAGTACCACTTCCAATTTTCTAGTGGTTAATAGGAGATAAGGGTCTATGGTCTTTAGTGCCTGGGCTGGCTTTGAACTTGGATCCTCAGATCTCAGCCTCCGGAGTAGCTAGGATTATAGGCGTGAGCCACAGTGCCCAACAATAGTTATAATTTTTAATGAAATGATACGACACAAAAGCCTAGAATAGCTGTGAGTCTTCTTTAGAAACAAAGCTCAAGTTAATGAGAGAATGGAGCTCTTGAACTTCTGTGTTTTCTTCTAGTCGTCATATTGTGTAATACAATAGGACTAGGGGGCCAGGAGTATGGCCTAGTGGTAGAGTACTTACCTAGCAGACAGAAAGCCCGGGGTTGGATTCCTTGGTACCACATACATAGAAAAAGCCAGAAGTAGTGCTGTGGTTCAAGTGGCAGAAGGTGAGCCTTGAGCAAAAAGTGTCCAAGGACAGTGCCCAGGCCCTGAGTTCAAGCCCCAGGACTGGCAAAACAAAAAACAAAAACTAGGACTGTGATATTCCCATGATGTCTGGCACAGACACTTGGGATGAAATGGTAGTAACTCACGTCTCACTATTAGATCCCTGCATTGTATTAAGAGTAAGTGCTTTGTTGAGTTTTGAGTTGTTCAAGGGCAGACACTGAGCTTTTAATTATATTTACTAATAATTCAGACACAATCTGACATACAGCAAACTCAATAAATGTCTAATTAAAAGAAAATAATCAGCAAAGTCAGAAATTTCATTCTTTTGGAGTCTGGATGTCACTCCAAGGCCTTTTTATCTATCCACTTCCAGGAAGGCTGGACTTCAGTTGATACCATTTTGTTATCTTTCTTTTCCTCTTCCCTTTTCGTCCTCCCTTCCTTCCTTCCTTCCTTCCTCCTCCTCTTCCTTCCTCTCTCTCTCTCTCTCTCTCTCTCTCTCTCTCTCTCTCTCTCTCTCTCTCTCTCTCTCTTTCCCTCTCTCATTCTCTCTCATCTCAATAGGTAGTCCAGACTCCAAGGCCACCAATCTTGGAATGAAGGCATTGGATGTGCTATACTGGTCAGGTCAGGCTTGGAATGGGACCCAAAGTCCACACTGGACTTATAATTGTAAGAAGGAATCAGAAATAGAAACCAGTGTTAACAAAGGATTGGCTCCTAGTGTAATGTAAACATTCTTTACATTTTTGACTCTCTGGAAAAAAGTATTAGAACTACTTAAAATATAAAACAAAGTGATACATTGCTGACATGCAGTATACGTACTTGGCTAAACTGTGACCTTACCAATTTTGTAACCTAAAACCATCACTACAACATGTTCATGTAAAGAAAAATCAAGCCCAGCACAGTGGCTCATGCCTGAAATCCTAGCTACTCAGGAGGCTGAGATCTGAGGATCAAGGTTCAAAGTCAGCCTATGCACCAAAGACTGTGAGACTCCTACCTCCAGTTAACCACTAGAAAATGAGAAGTGGTATGATGGCTCAAGGATAGAATGGTAGCCTTGAGCCGAAGAGCTCATGGACAGTGTCCAGGTCCAGAGTTCAAGCCCCATGACCCACAAAAAAAAAGAGAGAAAAAGTACGGAAGAAAAGGAAAATCAAAACTTGATGACTTGGTTAACCTTTTTTTTTTTTGCTGAGACTTAAAGTTTGCTGCACACATCCACCAAACTGCCCTATAAACTGCACATAACTCAACTTCTGTATTTTGGCATTTCCTGTGTCGCGTAATACTACTGAATTTAATAAAAATATTTATTTTGAAATTTTTTTCTAAATACAAATTCCTGAAAAGGTTATGAAGTAGGAAGTAAGCAAATCAACTATTTATATATTGTATATGGAATATAATTTATTGATCTCCACCACCCCACTGTATCCCAGAGAATCAATATACACACACAGAGTCCACTAGAATGTGTTATTGTACTTGTCTTGCTAATCAGAAAGCCTTTAACCTTAACAAAACAAAGTATCCAGGTGCCAGTGGCTAGTGCCTGTAATCCTAGATTTTCAGGAGGCTGAGATCTGAGGATCAAGGTTCAAAGCCAACTGGGGCAGGAAAGTTAGCCAATTAATCACCAGAAAACCAGGAATGGTTCTATGGCTCAAGTGGTAGAGTGTTAGCTTTGAAAAAGCTCAAGGACAGTACCCAGGCTCTGAGTTCAAGCTCCAGGGCTGGCAAAAAGAGAAAGAGAGGGAGAGGGAGGGGGGGGAAAAGAGAGAGAGAGAGAGAGAGAAAGAGAGAGAGAGAGAGAGAGAGAGAGAGAGAGAGAGAGAGAGAGAGAGAGAGAGAGAGAGAGAGAGGGGGGGGGGAACTACTCCTTGATAAAACCAGATGCCACCAGGGTAAGGGGCCAAGAGTTTGGCTTAGTGGTAGAGTGCTTGCCTAGCATGCACAAAGACCCAGGTTCAATTCCTTGGTACCACATACATAGAAAAAAAAACTGGCTGTGGCTCAAGTGGTAGAGCACTAGCCATGAGAAAAGCCCAAGGACAGTGCTCAGGCCCTGTTGACTAGCAAAAAAAAAAAAAAAAAAAAATCTGAAGCAAGTGCAAGTTAGCAAAATTCAATTGGTCAGTTCCTAATGCCAAACAATAGCCTTTATCTAAAAAAAGTTTCTTCTCACTCCAGTATGGGGTCAGTTTAAATACTTATGATTTCCACTTCATTCTCCCTGAGTTTTACCATTGTTCTGTCATATTTTACAATCTTCCTACGTTAGGCTGTTCAAACTATTCAACTACAACCACTGCTATCCAACACTAAATCACACAGGGATTTGTGCCTGGTCTAATAAACACATTCAAGAAATCAATGAAAAAAGGTTTTCAAGCCTAGTGACAGGGCTCACATGTGTAATCCTAGCTACTCAGGAGGCTGAGACCTGAGTATTAAGTTTTGAACCCCACCTGGGCAGTAAGCTCCTTGAGACTCTTATTTCCAATTAACCACACACAAAAAAAATCCAGAAACAGAGATGTGACTCAAGTGGTAGAGCACCAGTCTTGAGTGAAAAAAACTAAGACAGAATAGCATCCTAGTGCTAAGCTCAAACCCCAATACTGGTACATACACACACACACACACACACACACACACACACACACACACACACACACACACCCCAAGCTGTAAAAAAAGGGCTGAGGGTCAAGTGGGTGAGACAAAAAGGCAATGGCAGAGACGTAATTCAAAAAAAGTTTCAACTGCAAAAAATGAGGAGGAAATAAAATCACAATTGATATAGGGAAAGACATACAGTATTTCAGCCAATGGCCAGAATGATGCAAGATAAATGAAAAAAAATACAGGAAATTCCCAAATGCCAGATGAAACATCACTAAATCATATGAGCAAACAAGGATTTAACCTTTGTGCATAGAAAATCCTGGCAGTTTTAACAAACTCTTCCCAGCCTTTCCCAATCTTTGCAATTTCTGTTCTGGGCAGTTCCAGTCATGATATCCTGCATATGCCTCAACTACTTCCAAGGCAGATTTTCTTGGGCTTGAATTCTTGCAATGGCTTCCTAAATGGATTCCCCAATGTCTAACCTTAGCCTACCAATCAATCTACAGGCATCAAACAGATTGACTCTTCAAACGATGTCACCACTCTATGTTCAGTAACTTCTGAAGATTTTCAATTTCACTCAGAATAAAAGCCAAAGTCTTTACAATCATCCACAAGACTTGATAAAATCTAGTCTCCAGTTTCCTCTCTGACTTTATGTTCCATGACTCATTCTGTCCCTCCATTAGGACTATTGACACTTCTTCAAGTCTGCCTCTCAGGACCTTTGCACTTGCTTTTCCCTCAGGGTCTGTAGGGCTCATTTCCTCAAGCCTTAAAGTCTGTTTAATATCTTTTCTAATGTAAGTCTTCATTACCTCACCCTCAATCCTCTGTACCTGCCTTATGTGTCTCCATAGCCCTTAAAACTTCTTTTTTTTTTTTTTCCAGTCATGGGGCTTAGACTCTGGGCCTGGGCACTGTCGCTGACCTCTTCAGCTCAAGGCTACCGGTAGCCCTGCCCCTTGAGCCACAGCATCACCCAGTTTTCTAGTAGCTAATTGGAGATAAGAGTCTCTTGGTCTTTAGTGCCCAGGCTGGCTTTGAACCAAGATCTTCAGATCTTAGCTTCCTGAGTAGCTAGGATTACAGGCGTGAGCCACTGCGCCTGGCCCCTTACAACTTCTTTACCTGCTGATATAGTTTGCTTCTATATTTTGGTTATAATCTGTCTGTTCCCATCCAAATACCAACTCCACAGGCGCAGGTTAGGTCATTTTATTCACATTGTATTCTATCACTGAGAAGGGCGGATGCTGGGCCAACATGTGTGGAATGGAGCTGTGGAACTCACCAGCGTCCCCCAGGTCAGAGCTCTGAAGAAATGTGCGGCACCGCTCCTTGTGTTCCTCCAGTGAACTTCTTTGCTTGTAACTCCTTCCACAAAACTCACATTTGTAAGGTTTCTCCACTGGAAGGAGAACACAGGAGCCATTCAGCAAAAGCTTAGGGGCTTTTCCCGGTCCCTTACAGAACATGCACTGCGGTTCCCCCCACACTGCTCATTAGGAATGAGAGGGTTGGCTGAAACCAATACCTATGAATCTGTTACATTCATTCATTCATTGTTGCAGAACTGAGGACTGAACTCAGGGCCCTGCACTTGCCAGGCAGTGCTCCACAGAGCTAAATCCCCACACTCTTTGGTGTTACTTTAAATTCTAGCTAGCTGAAATAAGGTCATAGCATAGAATAGATTATTATGTCAGTGTACACCTCTATTTGATGATTACTATCTCACCCAGCGTTTGTTTCTTTGTGCTTCACAAAAATAGGGCCCTCTTATTCTTAAGGTTGAGTAGAGTACCAAGTGGAATAGGAAATGGCTCCTTATTTTGTGATGTTCATCTGGCTGAAAGTGTGAGCTGGGCCACTGCCAGTCTTGGGGCTTGAACTCAGGGCCCAGGCACTGTTCTAGCACTCTACTACTTGAGCCACAGCACCATTTCTGGCTTTTTATGTGTATGTGGTCCCAAGGAATCAAACCCAGGGCTTCATGCATGCTAGGCAAACACTCTACCACTAGGTCACACTCCTAGCCACCCCCGCTTTTTTGGGGGGTCAATCATGGGGCTTGAACTCTAGGCCTGGTTGTTGTGGTGCTGTTCCTGAGCTCTTTAGCTCAAGGCAAATGCTCTACCACTTGAACCACAGTGTTACTGTGTTCTGGCTGACTTTGAATGGAAATTCTCAGATTTCAGCCTGTTGAGTAGCTAGGATTATAGGCATGAGCCACTGGCGTCCATTTCCTTTTTTTTTTTTTTTTTTTTTGCCAGTCCTGGGCTTGAGCTCAGGGCCTGAGCACTGTCCTTGGACTTTCTCAAGGCTAGAGCTCTACCACTTGAGCCTCATCACCACTTCCGGCTTTTTTCTATGTATGTGGTACCGAGGAATTGAACCCGGGTCTTCATGCATGCTAGGCAAGCACTTTAACCACTAGGCCAAACTCCTGGCCCCCCCCCTTTTTTTTTTAATTGTATGTGTGCCAATACTGGCACACAGCTCTGTTGTGTGCTTTTTCACTCCAGGCTGGCATACTACCACTTGAGCTATATCTTCACATCAGCTTTTTGTTGTGACTTAAATGGAGATAAAATCTCATGGACTTTTCTGTCCAGGCTGGTTTCAAAACAGAATCCTCAGATTTTACTTAGCCCCTTGAGTAGCCAGGGTTCCAGGCATGAGCCATCAGTAAGAAGTCAAAACATCAGCATGCTTGAATACATGAATCTCAATCTAGCCAGTGACTATGACAAAACCTGGGCTAAAACAATAAAACCTGAACTAATTAACTAAGGATCTTTTTAAATAATAGATTTAAAAATAAATGATAAAAAGTGACTTCATCTAAGCTTCTAAGATGAAGCAAAAGTTTCCACCTAGATTTACTAGGAGAAATCAGGTAAACCTTCATCCTTTTGATTCTCTGCCCAGAAACTTTATTTTATTTGTGTAAGGCTCATTTTCTGATTTGAAAAGCAAGTATACCTTAAAAACTTCTCAGAATTTTGAGAACTAAAGTTTTTATTTTCTTTCATTTTTTCCTTAGTCCTTCCTTTCTTCCTTCCTTCCTTCCTTCCTTCCCCCCCCAATCCTGGGAGTGAATTTAGGGCCTAAACATTGTCCCTGAGCTTTTATTCTTCGAAGCTAGCACTCTACCACTCGGATCGCAGATCCACTTTCAGCTTTTTGGTAGTTAATTGGAGATAAGAGTCCCATAGACTTTCCTGCCTGGTCTGACTTTGAACCACAATTCTGAGATCTCAGTCTCTTGAGTAGCCCAGCTTTTTTTTCCTTTTTGTAGTGCTTGGGGTGAACACAAAGTGTTGTTCTTGCTAGGTAAATTGAAGACTTTATTACTGAAGTATTATTTCCACACTACTGAATTCTTTGTTTTCTAGCTCCTCCTTTTATGTTTAAAACAGAGACTTTGGGATTTGAAGCACTTAAAGATCTTTATGAAACTCCAAATGAAGATTAAATGCAGGTTTGCAAGAGCTAAAAATCTGGATTCTATACATGTTGAGATCCTCTAGAATCCATCTTAAAATGCCGATTGTGGCTGGGGGAGTGTAGCCTAGCGGTAGAATGCTCGCCTAGTATGCACAAAGCCCTGGGTTTGATTCCTCTGTACCACATACTCAGAAAAATCTGGAAGTATTGCTGTGGCTCAAGTGGCAGAGTCTTAAGCAAAGAGTCCAAGGACAGTGGCCAGGCCTGGATTTCAAGTCCCAGGACTGGCAAAAAAAAAAATGCTTATTGTTGTTGATATTGTTGGTAAGAAGGAACAGAAGATAACTACACTACTTTAATTTTTATCCAACTCATTAATTCACTACTTTCAAAATAATCTATAAAAAAAGAAATCCTCCCTTTGCCACATAATCTGTTTTGGTGATGTTCCTGGGATTGATTCATTTAATCATGAATTATCACCACTTTTAAGAGTGGGGCTAGGAAAAAAAAAAGAGTGGGACTAGGTTTTACTTAAAGCAGTATTGTAGATTGACATAAGCACAAATGTTTTTCTCCCCATGATCTTTTACATGGTTTGAAGCGAGCAGTGGCAAGAAAGTCTGTAATCCTTAGATCTCAGCCTCCTGAAAAACTAGGATTGCAGGTGTGACTCACCAGTGCTTGGATTGCTACTCATCTTTCCAAGATTAAAAAAATAAGACCCTGAGTTCGAGCACCAGTGTTGTAAAAATAAGTAAATAAATAAATATGATCTCCAAACAATTTACATTAGAATTTATCCTTTTCAGTGGTAATTACAAACTGTTTATCATTTACATTGTCTGGTCTTTAATATAAAAAATAGTGTATGTGTGAAGGCTAGGATTATAATGTTTTAATAAAGTTTACCAAAAGAAAATTCCAATAATTTTTTTGCTAAAATTCAAAAGGCATTTTCACAGGGCAGGGGTGGGCAGGCTCATCCTGTCTGACTGCTGTTCTCTAGGCGCAGAGATGTTGAGAAGATCATTTCCACTAAGGCAGACGGAGAGCAATTAATGCCTTAATGGAAGTGTAATTAGCCCTAGAGGTCTTTGCTGTGGCAACCCTTCAGAAGGAGAATGACAGATTTGAATCTCACACTTAACTCTTTCTAGTTTCCACAGTCCCTCACTTACCAGAATGTGTCCTCAGGTGCCCTGTGAGTGCGTCTCTCCTTTGGCAGGCATAGTTGCAAAGGTGACACTTATAAGGTTTTTCCCCTGTGTGCAACTTAATGTGGCGGAGGAGGTTACCTTTCTGAGTAAAAGATGCCCCACACTGGTTACACTGGAATGGGCGTTCACCTTTAGAAAAGACAAAAAAAAAAAAAAAAAAAGGTCACCAGGTGAGTGGAAAAGCCATCTACACAGATTAGAAATCTTTGGATGGCTTTACCCTTAGTGAGAACCCCTGGGAACTTACAGTTGCACTGTGAAGGGGAAGACTTCACATATGGAAACTTCCTCCAGAAGATAAAGAGCTCCCACTCAGCAAGGCTATTCTAGGTACTGTCTTGTCTTAAATCGGAGCAAAGAAACAACAGCAGCTCTAGAGGAGCTATAATTTTCATATCACTTGACACTCGTTTTGTCCAAAATTTCCCTTGACAAAAGACTCAAACTCAAATCTGTTCTTTTTTTTTTAAAGCTCTGTGACAGGGACTTGAACTCGATACCTGATGCTTTTGCCTGTTGGCTGGCACTCTACCAAATGAACCATGCCTCCAACCCTTCAAACTGAAGTCTTTTTTTTTGGTCGATTGTGGGGCTTGAACTCTGGGCTGGACATTGTCCATGAGCTCTTCAGCTCAAGGCTACAGCCCTACCCCTTGAGCCACAGTGCCACTTCTGGTTTTCTAGGTTTTTCTAATGGTTAATTGGAGATAAGTTTCATGAACTTCCTCTTCTTCTCCTTCTTCTCCTCCCTCTTCTCCTCCCTCTTCTTCTTCCCCCTCCTCTTCTTCTTCCCCCTCCTCTTCTTCTTCCTCTTCCTTCTCCTCTCCTCCTCCTCCTCTTCCTCCTCTTCCTCTTCCTCCTCCTCCTCTTCCTCCTCCTCCTCCTTCTTCTTCCTGGGGCTTGAACACAAGACCTGGACGCTTTCTCTAAGCTTCTTTTGCTTAAGCCTAGCACTCGACTACTTGAGTCACAATACCACTTCCAGCTTTTTTTGTGTATGAGATAATGAAGAATTGAACCTAGGGCTTTGTGCATGCTAGGCAAGCACTCTACCACTAGGCCATGCTCCCAGCCCCAGAAATGCTTCCCCCCCTCCCAATCCTGGGATTTGAACTCAGGGGCTGGGCACTGTCCCTGAGCTTCTTTTGCTCAAGGCTAGCACTCTGCCACTTGAGCCACAGCACCACTTCTGGCTTTTTTGTGTGTGTATATGGTTCTGGGGAATCGACCCAGGGCTTCGGGCATGCTAGGCAAACACTCTACTACTAGGCCAAACTCCCGGCCCAGAAATGCTTCTTTTTAAGAATCTTCATATCTTATGTCAGACAGAATCTATCTGTTCAGTGGGATCATTGCTTATATGCCTTCCTAGGTTGCCTTATTGTCTGAAGATAGATTCTTTTAATGGGATTTAAACTCAGGGCCTCATGCCTTCTTAGCCATGTGAGCCACTGAGCCAACATGGACTTTTTTGAGATAAGATCTCACTTTATGCCCAGGTCAGCTTAGACTGCCATCCTACTTGTGTTTCCTCACATAGCTGGGATTACAAGTGTGGGCCACCATGCCTGAACACTCTGGGATGGAAAGCAGGCACAGCCCACCACATCCAGACATCCAGACATCCATTGAGAGGGAGCCTCACAAACTTTTTGCCCAGTATAGCCCCAACTTTGATGCCCCAATTAACATTAACCCCCACCTCACACACATATACACTAAGTAGCTAGGATTAAAGGCTTGAGTCATTCTACCTGGATGATGATATATTCTTCAAAACTGGTAATAAAAAAATCCTCTCATCGACCAAACTTGAACTCCAAAAAAGAGATTTTGCTTTTAATTTTAAAATGTCACACAAAAACACAAGAAAGAAGCAAATCATACAATTTAACTCCTACTTACTAACCAAAGAAAAAGTATTTGGCTGACCTAGAATACCATGCTCTCCAGTTTTTGTTTTTATTAATAGCATTTGCAATATGTTTGCCAAATGCATGGTGATGCAGAAATAAAAACAAATGGCAATGCAGAGAGGGAGAGATGTAGCAGAATGATAAAAAAGATCAGGAGAGACAATTCAAAGCCCCAAATTCTACAATGTCACTCCTCTCATAGGTGCATTAGGTGCATTTTCAGAAGGATGCAAAAAGTGGGGGGACTATTTACCCGTGTGGCTCCGCTTATGAACCATTAAGACATTGAAGCTAATGCAGGACAGTCCACACACATCACAGTTCAACTTGCCACTCGCCGGCCTACTGTTGTCATAGGCGACAACGTGCCGCTCCAGCTTGATGTTCTCATAGTCACTGTAGTCTCTTGCATAGCTGTATGGAATGTCAGGCTCTTCTGCATTTCCCATGGGCTCTGGCTTTAAAATATTTTCATCTCTCTCATTGTATTCATCTTTTACTTTCATTGAGTCATCTGCCGGCAAGAAATGCAAAAGAAAAATCATGACTGTATTGGAAGCTTTGAAAGCAGCTCCCAAATTAAAGAGTCACAACTGACAATTAGATACTAATCAGGTGAACAGAATGTTATGTTGTCCATCCACAAAACAAGGAAATACTATTAGGGTCATCGTTCATCATTTAAATTCAGAATCACAGAGGAAGACACACATAAACATGGAGTTTTCAGCTATGCAGAAATTAGACGTGACAGGTTTTACCTATGACTGCTCAGAGATCATGAAACAAACATTTTGAGCAACTTGTCCCCATACTGGGGGGAGAAGGAAGATTCTCAGATCTACAACTTTGGTTGTTGTTAAAAAGGCAAGGTGATATGTCCTTAGGTTTCAAGGAGAAAATAACATTTGAATCCTTTAATTACATAAATTTCAGCCACCAAAATTGAGAGTTGAACAGATAGTGGGCGTTTTCTGAGTTTCAAAGCCATGCCTTGTTTCTGCCCCTTCCATGTATCTGACCTGCTAAACCTCATCTTATCTTCCTGTTGGTCTTGGAACTGATAAACATACAGCACTGAATGAAGAAGAAGCCCTCAGAACAAGCAAAATAGTGTTGAGAAAGATAAAAAAAAAGAAGTAATTCTCTAATACAAATAAGGAGCCACTTCCCTCAATAAGTAAACTTGGCATAATCTAAGCAAAGATACCTGTACTCAAGCTAAAGAAGAATAAGCTTAAAACCCTAGAACTGATAGTAGGAATGGATAGGAAAGACTGGCTTACTCAAGTGAGTTGAGTGACCTGGTGTCGTTTTATGTGTGTGTATGCAGGTTTGCCCTGGGACTTGAAGTTAGGGCCTGGGTGTTGTACCTAAGCTTTTTTTGCTCAAGGCTAGCTAACACTCTACACTTGAGCCACAGCTCTGCTTCTGGCCTTTTTTTCCTTCCTTCCTTTCCTTTTTTCTTTCCTTCTTTCTTTTTCTTTCATCCTTCTTTCTTCCTTTATTCTTCTTTCTTCTTTTCCTTTATTTCTCCCTTTCTTTTCTTTCTTTTTTGGTAGTTTATTAGAGATAATTGGAGATAAGAATGTCAGGGACTTGCCTGTCCCAGCTAGCTTTGAACCACAATCTCAGCATCCTGAGTAGCTAAGATTATAGGTATGAGCCACCAGTGCCAGGCTGAAGGCAAAATTTTGTACAAACACCAACAATACCTCAAGATGTATCTGATACTATAATAAGCACCATAAGGGATTTTTTGTTTGCCAGTCCTTAGGCTTGAACTCGGGGCCTGAGCACTGTCCTTGGACTTTCTCAAGGCTAGAGCTCTATCACTTGAGCCACAGCACCACTTTAGGCTTTCTCTATGTATGTGGTACCGAGGAATCAAACCCAGGTCTTTGTGCATGCTAGGCAAGCACTCTTACCACTAGGCCAAACTCCCAGCCCCATAAGAGATTTTTAACACATAAAATACATTTTCTAAATGCTTATTCTTTCAAATATTCGTTCTTGAGGAATTGGAAGTTGTTCTTTCCCATGAAGAATTAAAGGTCCATGGAACTTAGGGCAATAGGGAATTTGGAAATCATCTGAGACCCTCTTGTGTCTCAGATGAGAAAACAAGGGAACAGAGATGATTTCAGAGATCTATCCAAGTGTACACAGCCAGTTATGAGTGGAGGTGTGATCACAGTGCTAGGTTTAATCTTGAACTATTAGTTTCTTGGATTTTACTTCATATTTTAGTACAAAAAGTCAAAGCAGCTTTTTTTTAAAGTTAATTTTAATGTCATAAGGTAATTACCCCTCGTTTTTCTCCCACTTTCCTTTCCCTCCCCCTCTTAAAGTAGCTTTTTTTTTTTTTTTAAACCAACTGTATTCCACACCCTCTCACTGGAGTAAATGTTAAAACCCAAAACATTTTAACAAAGAGAGGAGAGAGAGAGAGATAAAAAAAAAAAAAAAAAAAAAAACGACATCCCTTCCAAAACATATCAGAAGTGTCACTGGTGTTGCCACACAGGAGGAAGTACCCCTGCAGCTGGGCTTGACTTGCTACCTTCAACCCCAGTTTCAATTTTCACTTCTATCAAGGTTACCTTTCATCTATATCAACTGTGTTTGCTCAATCGAGCAAGACAGGGTCTAACCACCAACAGTGGAACCATGGCGCTAACACTGTTCTCTGCTCACCACATTTCATGGTTCACAACTTCATGCTCTTGGCTGGTGGAGTTGGAGGGCTGCAGGATGAGCCCAACCCAAACCAAATTTATCCATCTCGAGGTAGCTGGGTTTTATGTAAATTGATGAGTCCTGTTTGGGAAGAGGTTCATTTTCTTCTTTGGTCTTGCCTATTTTCAGATAGGATTTGTTGCCCTTGATTTTTCCTTCCTTTTCTTCCCTCCCTTCTTTCCTTCGTTCATTCGTTCCTTTCTTCCTTTTCTACTTCTCCTCCACCACATCCTTTTTTTTTTTTTCCTTCGTTTTTGTGCTAGTGCTGGGGCTGGATGTCAAGGCCTGGGCACTGAACTTTTTTGCTCAAGGCTTACACTCTACCACTTGAGCCCCAGCTCTGCTTCCAACTTGTTGGAAATTCATTGGAGATAAGAGTCTCATGGACTTTCCTGTCTGTGCTGACTTTGAACCACAATCACAGCCCTCAGCTTCCTGAGTAGTTTAGGTTTACAGATGTGAGCCACCAGCAACTGGCTTGCTTTTTTTTTTTTTTAAGAGAAAAATGCACCTGAGGCCTGTACCCTCTGGTCTTCCTCCATCACTCCAGCTGTGGGTGATATCCCACCAAAGCTTGAGTGCTCTTCAGTTTGCATGTAGGTGTTAAAAAGAACCTCAACGGAAAACTTCAGCTATTGAAAATCAAAAAGAAAAACAAAACAACACAGTAGATTGAAAGGGACAACACAAATGACCCCCTTCATTTTGATTAGAAAACATGAAGACACTCACACTTAGGTAATTCCATGATCAATGAATTTTTCTTTTTCTTTCTTTCTTTCTTTCTTTCTTTCTTTCTTTCTTTCTTTCTTTCTTTCTTCCTTTCCTTCATTTTGCCAGTCCTGGGTTTTGAACTCAGGGCCTTGGCACTGTCTTTGAACACTTTTTGCTCAAGGCTAGCACTCTGCCACTTGAGCCACATCACCACTTCTGGCTTTTTCTGTGTATGTGGTACCAAGCAACAGAATCTAGGGCTTTGTGAGTGCTAGGTAAGCACTCTACCACTAGGCTAAATTCCCAATCCTCATCGAATTTCTTTAAAAACCAACAAAACCAACAAACAAACAAAAAACATAGCTGGGACACAGTGGCTCTCGGCTGTAATACTAGCTACTCAGGAGCACTGTGATCTGAGGATCATGGTTAAAGCCTTAAGACTCTTATCTCCAATTAATCACTAGAAAAACGGGAAGGGAGGGTATGACTCAAGGGTAGGGCGGTAGCCTTAAGCTGAAGAGCTCAGGGACAGTGTCTAGGCCCAGAGTTTAAGCCCCACGATTTCTCCCACCACCCAAAGAAAAACAACCTAGTTTATGTGTATGTATGTCTTTCTGAAAACAGGGCAGAATTGTGGCTTCAGTGGTCTAACCTAGAATTTAATACTATTCCAACCCGATCAGGATCAAATCTGGGCTTAGTATTTTAGGACTTGGCCAAAGCATGAGAAAGACAGAATTGGAGAGCTGGACATAAGAGTCACATGGACAGAATATTAGAGGAGACCCTTGAATGACTGGACCCAAAAGTTTCCTTGCTTGTTTACCAGATAAACAGCTTAGATGACTTTTCTGCACCATGAAGGGAAACAGCCTCATATCATAAGATACCCAAACTTACCTTCTTTCAGCATTCCTTTCCTTAATAGCATTCCTTACTACAAAGGCCATGTATGTTTACCAGCCTTTATTATACATGAAAGTCCTTGGGATCTGGCCTCTGCCTTCATAACTCACAGAGTTTCAGCTCCTAAAGATCTTCAATAATGTCCTGATTCTCAAGTCCAATGCCTTTTTGTGAACCATTTCAATTTCCCTGCCTGTCTGTGACTCTGCTGGCTACCATACTAGTTCTTCTAGACTCCCATTTCTTCATTGAAATTGTGCTTTCTTTCTTTCGTTATGATCGATCTACCTAGCTTCTTTTCCTCCTCTCCTTTCCTCCTTCTTCCTACTTCATAAGCACTGTCCTTAACTGTCTTCCCCCCTCTTCCCACTTCTTCTATGGTAAATCCATCCGTGTGTGTGTGTGTGTGTGTGTGTGTGTGTGTGTGTGTGTGTGTGTGTGTGTGTGTGTGTACCAGTACTGGGGCTTAAACTCAAACTGGGTACTATCTCTTTGGCTTTTCATTCAAGGCTGATGCTCTACTACTTGAGCCACAGCTCTACTTTTGTTTTCTTTTTCTTTTTTTGCTAGTTAATTGGAGATAAGCCTTTCCTGCCCAGGCTAGCTTTGAACCATAATGATCCTCAGATTTTAGCCTTTTGAGTAGCTAGGATTACAGGCATGAGGCATTGGTACCCAGCTGATTATGTGGTTTTCAGACAGAAAGTTGGGAGCTTTCACTTTGGATCTACTGATCTAGGGAAGAGGACTGGAAATAAAAACATTTAAAAACACTCTCTACATAAACTTTAAGAATAATGGGATCTGAGACCATTGTTCTGGACTTTTGCACAGTGTTCTTCATTAAGAACCAGTAAATTCTTGGTAAAGGAATGGACCTGGGCATTCACCTCCTGACTGGTCTTCAGTGCACACAGCCTTTATGATACCACCTCCCCTTGTGAGACTAACCGTTCTGTAGCAATAAACCCTGTTGAGAAGCTCTCCATGTTTTAATCTTGCTTATAGAATAAAGTCCAAACTCCTCAGTGTCTAGAACCTGCCCCATGCCTACTTGACTATCTCATTTCTCAATCCTCTGTGATCTCCTTTTTCTCTAATCCTAGAGTCTTGTTACTCAAAGTGAGGTCCTTGGATCCAGCATCCCCTGGGAGCTTGTTAGAAATATAGGCACTCAGGCCTCAACCCAGACCAGGATGCTCCAAACCTGTTCTCTGTCTTCCCCTTCCACCACACTCATGTTCTACTTCAACCTCCAGATGTAGAATAAATGCTGTTTCTTTCGGGCCTCCTTGACACTTGCAACTAGAAATAAAATTCAGTTTCTTTGTTCTCACCCTTTATATTTAGCAAGATGAAAGTTAACTTTTACAGATTCATCTTTGTATAGTTGGTATGTCTATAAAATGTTGCACGTAAAGCCACTAATATTTTCTTGTTGATTTACATTATGCACTTACTGTATGTCAACATTTTTCACTAGTTTTCAGTTGGCAAAGTTTTTCAGCCCTTAAATTATTTACTGAAGGCCCCAAATCATGAAGATCTGGCAATAGATATTTGACTATATACTTAAAGAAATGCCACATAGTATACCAAAGCATTGGTAAACCAAATGAAATGCTCGTCATATGAATAATCTCCCACTACATTCTAATCTTATAATAAATACATGCAATTTGAATCCACGTTTAAAAGGCCATCAAGAATCTTCCTAGACACTAGCGAAAATTAATTTCTTAAGTCAGGTGGTGGGTCTGTAGGTGCTTGTAATTACAGTTGCCTTTTTTCTGTGTATGATCTATGATTTCATAATAAAACATGTTAAAGACTTCCTAAGTAAATTTTATTTTTTTATAATTGACCTTGCGGAGAAAAGAACAGAGCAAACCACAAATTGCTGATAAAGGTAATTGGTATACACTCCCAGAGGGAAGAAAAGATGTCTAAATTGAATCTAACCCATAGGAAATTGGATTAAACTAAACTTCGTTCCAAAGGAGCTGCTCTGGGGTACAATTGTTCCCATCTTTGGCTCTGTTGTGAAAGTCTCTTAGGAAGATGACACACACTAACACACACACCCCCCAGAGAGAATTTTGTAGGCTGAAGAGAACAAAGGTTTGGCTCACTGGGGCTGATACACATGGTTTCATTTCCTGGGGTGATGGTTATCACATGAAAGGCTTGCACTCCAGAGTAGACATTTTTTGGTTTCACCTGAGACATTGCAAAAACAATGGGTCCTGGAAAGGATCCAACATCTAAATCCTTCAGGGGCAATAGCAGTCTCAGCCAACTGTGCCTCAGTTTGTTTTTACAAGCACATAAAATGCTCGGCTGGAGAGAAGAACCTATCACAGATACAAAAAGCACAAGCATCTCGGGAGCTTTGGGTAGCATGTTGTTACTAAGAACTTCCTCCTAGTCAAAAAAAAAAAAAAAAAAAAAAAGAGCTTCTGAATTTCTATCCTGAGCTAGGAGGTCTCAGAATCCATCTCCAGGAAGGACAGAGTGTGAAGTTAATAGCCTCAGGTTTGCCGGGGATATTATGGGAGGGACAAGGCAGAGGCTGTTAGACAGGGAAGACACAAATGGGTGATGTTGTTTAAGTGTTTTACAAGGATTGGGGGTCATAACCATGAAATCCTCAGCACGTGCAAAAGTCAACTGGATAACAAAGAAGCTTAATCATCTTAATGTGGCATTTTAATGATGCCACTGATTTGCTATGCCAATTCAGAGATAATGAGGCCCTAATGCTACAGATGTTCAGCCAGGCTAAAAGAAAAGGGGGGGGGGCGACTTTTCTAGCATGCCATTTTCTAACTATCCAATTAAACAAATTGTGAAAGCATCTAAATAGTTTACCAGGTTTTGACAGCTGTTAATAGGATTTAGAAGCTTGGAGCACTAAAGAGCAAAATGGGAGATAGATGTATTGTAGGTTGTGTCTATAGAATTCACTGCTATCACACAATCCAGCCCGACAGATGAACCAGTGCAGATTCCCTTATAAAATTAATGTCTGTATTTTCCTACAATGGTCTCTTTGTATTAGGAACAAGAGCACAGACAGGATGGGTCATTTTCATTTTCTAATTCACATTTTTATGTGCAGAAAGAGAGAGAGAGAGAGAGGAGAGAGAGAGGGAGGGAAAGAGGAAAACCTAGATTATATTGAGAACTAGTGGATGTAGGGTTTAATATCTGTTAATTAGTAAAATTATAAGGTGCCAATGAAAACTAAATTTCTACTCACTGATGCATAGGATCTCTCTTGTGTCCTTTTCCTTTTAAGACTTAAAATGATAGAGGGTTATTCATTTTTTAAATTATGAAAAACTACAAAAGGTAGATCAGGCTAAAAGGAGAAACAATATTAATACCTCAGTAGTAAAGAGGTAAGAGATAGCAAGTTTGGATAATATTTAGTTGGCTTAAGTTAAAACGTGTTCTCATCAGACTTTTAAATTTCCTATAAAGACTCCAACCTGGTAATGAGTAAATCACACCATTTCAGATTCAAGAGCACTATAATGAGAAAACAGCTAAAAGGGATTTTACCAATGATATTAATCTATGAAAATAAAGTATTTATTGGCATAGCAAAAATAATCGTGTTAAGCAATTTCACTGAAAGTCTTTGCTTTGCCACTAGAACAAGAAATAACTACTTTATCTTTTTATTTTGTATTTTTGGCAGTATGAGGGTTTGAATTCAGGGCTTTGGGTTCCTATGTAGGTGGATCTATCTGTGTGGGCTAACCTTGAGCCACTGTTCTGTGATCCACCCTTGTTCAGGAAGAGAAATTACTACTTGTAATAACAGAACTACAGTGCACATTACTATGGATAAGATCCCAGCTACTCAGCTAAGCCATGGAATGTCATGGAATCAAGTACAATTGTGCGTGTGTGTGTGTGTTGGTCCTAGGGCTTGAACTCAGGGCCTGGGCACTGTCCTTTAGCCTTTTCCACTCAAGGCTAGTATCCTCCCACTTGAGCTACAGCTACTTCCAGGTTTTTATTAGTTAATTGGAGATATGAAGGTAGTGGACTTTTCTGCCCAAACTAGCTTTGAATCATTATCTTCAGAGATCAGACTCCTCAGTAACTAGGATTACAGATGTGAGACATAGGTGTCTGGCTCCAAGTGCAATTTTTTTTTTTGGTTGGCTGTGGGACTTGAACTCTGGGGGTGGGGGTTGTCCTTGAGCTCTTCAGCTCAAGTCTACCACCCTACCCCTCGAGCCACAGCACCACTTCCAGTTTTCTAGTGGTTACTTGGAGATAGAGTCTCTCCCACTTTGGTGCCCAGGCTGGCTTTGAACCGTGATCTTCAGATCTCAGCTTTCTGAGTAGCTAGGATTACAGGCATGAGCCACTGCGCCTAGCTCCAGGTACAATTTTTAACCTCAAGTAGTAAAATCTGAAGAAAATGATGAATGAAAGTCCCTGCTAAATCATAAAGTGATCTATAAGTATGAAATTTGGTTTCATTTATGTCCATTGTAAAGGTTTCTTCAATGGAGTTTGAACTCAGTATTTATTACTTACTAGGCAGGTATTATAACACTTGAGCTATACCTCCAATCCTGCAATCTATTTTTCTTTTTCTTTTTAACAAAAATAGCACCCATGAAGAAGTTTAAAGTGTGTTAAAATATAATTTTCAGAAAAGTTCAAAAAGTGTCACCCACATATAATTAAGTTAACTATGATATGAACATTCTGGCTGTCACAATATCACATTCAGGACCAAAAAGAAGAAACAAAAATGTCTTCCATCTTCAGAGCAGGAGTAGTTCTTACTGTTTATTGTCTATGTCATGACAATTAACACGTTTATATCCCATATACGTCAGGAGTGTCTTCAAAGCAGAGACCATGTTTTAACAGCACAATAGCATATATGTCCCCAGAACCTGTCTGAAGGCTCAGTTACTTTAAGCATTGAATAAATGAATGAATAAACTTCTTGGAATACCTGAACCTACTTACTAAAAATGACCACACCTAGGGAAAAAGTAGTAAATCAATTAGAACATGATATCAACAACATATCCCCAATTTGTCTATAACGATATATGGCATGTAGAGTTTCTCCTTATAATACAACAGAAGGCACAAACTCCACTGTGATGACCAGTTTTCCAGCTGACCTTTTGTTTTATTTTGTTTTGTGATAGGGTCTCCCTATGTAGCCCAGGTTGGTTTCCAATTTGCCATTCTCCTGCTTCTGTCTCCTGAGTGCCAGAATTAGAACATTAGACTCCATGTCCACATGACTTCCAGATGGCTTCCTTGCCTCTGTGGTCTGGCTTCTGCCCCTCCAACTCAATCACTTTGCAATGGGATAATCCCTTAGCTTTTTCACTCAAGGCTGGTGAAAATAGTTGTCTTACACTGACTCCAGTTCAGTACATACATCCCTTTATATCAGACAAGACAGGAAGCCTAAAGATCATTCCCAAACTAACCTTTTTGTATGTGTGCTGATACTGAGTTTTTGTTTTGGTTATGTTTTGTTTGTTTTTTTTTTTTTTTTTGCTAGTCCTGGAGCTTGAACTCAGGGCCTGGGTGCTGTCTCTGAGCTTCTTTTCATTCAAGGTTAGCACTCTGCCACTCTGCCACTTGAGCCACAGTGCCACTTCTGGCTTTTCCTGTTTATGCGGCACTGAGGAATCCAACTTAGGGCTTCCTGCATGTTAGGCAAGCACTCTACCACTAAGCCACATTCCCAGCCCTGGCACTGGATTTTGAACTCAGGGCTTGGGTCCTGTCTCTGAACTATCTTTTTTTTTTTTTTGCCAGTCCTGGGCCTTGAACTCAGGGCCTGAACACTAACCTTGGGCTTTCTCAAGACTAGCGCTCTACCACTGGAGCCACAGCACCATTTCCAGCTTTTTCTATATATGTGGTACCGAGGAACCAAATCCGGGTCTTTGTACCTGCTAGGCAAGCACTCTTACCACTAGGCCAAACTCCAGGCCCTCTGAACTTTTTTTGTTTAAAGCTTCTGCTCTATCATTTGAATCACAACTCCACTCCCAGCTTTTTGCTGATTAATTGGACATAAGCATCTCATAGACTTTTCTGCCCAGGATGGCCTCAAATCATGATCCTAGGACCCTAGCCTCCTAAGTAGCCAGGAGTACAGGCATGAGTCACTGGAGCCTGACCCGAAGCTCTGCTTTTTGATCCTCTTCTTTGCTGCAGTCCTTACTGGTTCTTCTATTCCTTTGTCCCCTGTTTATTTCTTCCATGTACTCCTTTTTCTCCATCTCCTAGTTCTGAATGGTTCCTGGGGGCCTGTTTCTTGAATTGTTTCCCTCTTCTCTTTACAGTCTCTCCTGATGAAACTTTTTATTGCTGATGACTCTCAAGTCTGTTTCCAGTCGACCTCTCTGCTAAGCCCCAGGCAGACACATTCAACCACTTCCTGGTTCCCTACACTTGTTTCACAATCAACAAGTTGCAAATTCACTCAATATCTTTCTCCTTCTTTCCAAATTTGTTCATTCTATCATGGTCCCATTTCCCCATAGAACTACATAGAACTGCTGCATGCCAATGTCTTATACCTTATTCTGCCTGCACCCTCAACATTAAATATTCTGCTTGTTGTAGAGCTCCGTGTCTGCTGAACCAAACAAACAGAAGGAAAGAAAGGAAAAAAGGTGAGA
This sequence comes from Megascapheus bottae, assembly GCF_031878675.1. Taxonomy (NCBI): domain Eukaryota; kingdom Metazoa; phylum Chordata; class Mammalia; order Rodentia; family Geomyidae; genus Megascapheus; species Megascapheus bottae. Next base: position 34,068,308 of record NC_143525.1, read on the forward strand.
AGAAAGTGAGGAAGGAGTGAACAATTGTTTTGTTCTTTGCCTCAAGTACAAAATTAGGGTTGATGATGTTTTTAAAAATTGCACAGATTGCAATTTTGCCTAAAGCTAGCACATTAGCTCAGAGTGCAGAAAAACAATAAATTGTATTTTTAACTGAAACTACACCAATCAGACCCAAAGGGTATACAAGGCTTTCAGAAGAGGGAAGAAGTATAAGAATTCAAAATTAGAAGATTCTTTTTTCTTTTTAACATTAAACTGACTGAAATAAAATATGTAAAAATACTATACAATTTACCATCTGCAACATATTATTTGGACATCAGCACTATCTGCTTCCTTTCCCTTACCCTCTGGTTTTCAAATAGGGACAAGACAGGAATGTTCATGGGTCTCTTATCTCCAAAAGCCAAAAGTGAAAAAGCTAAGCGACAGCGCCTGGACCCTGAGTTCAAGCTCCAATATGGTACACACACAAAAACTGAATAGTGGGACAAGAGTTTAGAGAAATATAGGGAAAAACTCAGCACTATTTTTAAGTGAATATGTACCATTAAAAGCACACGTAGGGGCTGGGAGTTTGGCCTAGTGGTTAAAGTGCTTGCTTAGCATGCATGAAGACCCGGGTTCGATTCCTCCGTACCACATACATAGAAAAAAGCCGGAAGTGGTGCTGAGGCTCAAGTGGTAGAGCTCTAGCCTTGAGAAAGTCCAAGGACAGTGCTCAGGCCCTGAGCTCAAGCCCAGGACTGGTAAAAAATAAATAAATAAATAAAAAATAAAAGCACACGTAGGAATAAGCTATCTTGTCATCATTGGAACTATGTTGTGAGGTATAACTGCTGAAACTGTAGGCAAAATATTATCTAGCAGGAAAAAGAAACACTAGGGTGGAATCTAGCCAACAAACTGTGGAGTATACATACTTCTTCTATTTCCAGTGACAAATTCTAATGATCACACATAGAGATATTTCTACTAATTGCAATCAAATAATAAATAGAATGGAGACTGATCATTACAAGGAAGGGATGCTATAGAATTGAAATCTTGCACAATTTCTAGAGCTTACCAACTAGATGAACCTAGCAAGTCACTTGACCTCTGTGAATTTTCTCATTTGGGCAAAGATAACATCTTATGGAATTGTTCAGTAATGAAATGAAGCAAAATAAACATGTACATGGGACTGGGAGTCTGGCCTAGTAGTAGAGTGCCTGCCTAGCATGCACAAAGACCAGGGTTTGATTCCTCAGTACCACATACTTAGAAAAAGCTGGAAGTGGTGCTGTTGTTCAAGTTGTAGAGCTCTAGCCTTGAGAAAAGCCCAAGGACAGTGCTCAGACCCTGAATTCAAGCCCCATGACTGGCAAAAAAATAAAAGTATATCCCCTAGCATAATAGTTGACATATAATACGTTCACAACCCCAAGTTAGACAAAGATTTCTTAGTTATGACACCATCCCACAATGCAATAATAAAACAAGTAACCCAATCAAAAACACCCACAAACCATGTGAATTGGCATTTCACCAAAGAAATTATACAAATGGATATCAGGCCAATGAAAACATACTTGACACCATCAATCATTTAGAGAAATGCAAATTAAAATCACAATGAGATACTACTTTATACCTGCTAATGGTATAGAAGGGTTACCTTTAATAGATACACAATAATGCATCTTGGAGAGGATTTGTTGAAATAGGAAACTCATGTGTTGGGAACGTAAAATGGTACACCCAACTAGAAAATGTGGTAGGCAGCTTTCTAGAAAGGTTCCCAGTGATCTCAGCTTCCTAGAATCCATGATTCCTAGAAGGTTACTGCCTTCTCCTTTTGAGTCCAGGCTGGATCTAAGCAGCAGAACTTGGCAAAGATGATAGGGGAGCTCACTTCTATGTTAGGTTCCAAAAGTCTGTGATTTGGATTTTATTCATATCCTCCATATCCTCTTTCCTGGTGTGTGTGTATATGTGTGTGTGTGTGTGTGTGTGTGTGTGTGTGTGTGTGTGTGTCTGATACAGAAGCTGGATGGTCTAAATGTCAAAGAACTAGATGCAGTATCCAGCCAATCTCTGGTGTGGAATTCCGGCTTCAGTCTAAAAATCCTTAGAACCACATTAACAATGACCTTGAGTGAGTTTGGAGCAGTTTGGAGGGAGATAGAAGGATTACTTCCCCGTGGAGAAATACAATGCAGGTCAACGTCTATATCATAGTCCTGGGAGACATTCAGAATCAGAGTATGTTGAGCCCATATTTCCAGGATAACCCATTTGCATTAAGATGTTAAGATCTGGGCTAATTTTTCCTTATTGACATCAATTAGTTGTACAGCAGGTTTTGTTTTAATAAATTCATTTACATATACAATACTCCTGATCACAATCATCCTTTACAGGATGATTTTCAGTAACTTTGCAGTAACTTTTCAAACAACTGGTAACCAAATAGGAAGTTTCTTACAAGAATTAAACATAAATTTACCATACAACTCTGCAATTCTATTCCTAAGTATCTACTCAAAAAAAGTTTGTTCATGTAGACTTGTATTAAAATATTCAGCAACAGCATTATTCATAAGAGCAAAAAAAGATAAATAATCTGAATGTCCATCAACTGGTTAAAAAAAAAATCAGCTCGTTTGCTTCCTAAGGCTGGAAGTAAGAATGATGAATGATTGCAGTCAGGTACAAAGGGGCTTTTGAGGATGATAGACAATCATTAAACATTTAGAGGTATGCAAATTATAACCAGATTAATAATTTTTTCAAGAAGTCTTAACAAATGAAAATCAGACTGATAGCTAGCTACCAGCCATATAGAAACATCATGACAAATGTGTATTTTTTTGTTTGTTGGTTTTTAATTTTTAATTTCAGTCATTTGTGGGGCTGGGCACTGTCCCTGAGCTCTTCAGATCAAGGCTAGCGCTCTACCACTTGAGTCACAGCGCCACTTCTGGTTTTCTGGCAGTTAATTGGAGATAGAGTCCTCATGGACTTTCGTGCCCAGGCTGGCTTTGAATGGTGACCCTCAGATCTCAGCCTCCTGAGTAGGTAAGATTGCAGCCGTGAGCCACCGGTGCCCAGCCCTTCCTTACAATACTTTTTGATTTTATAGATGATGCTCTCTGTCTCAGTTTCTATTTGCGTGGCTAGGCTATGAGTACTAATTGGTGGGCACATCCCTGACCTACAAAGCAGCAGTTGCATAACACATGTGGGGAAGTCCTATGAAAGTCTGCCTAAGGTTGTGAGACTTTAGTTCTCTCATAAGACAAAAGCACACACAAAAAATTATCTTTTCCATATGGTTTTAGAGAAAGAACTAGTAAAACCTGAAGAACTAGAACTGCAAAATCAAGTGGATGGTAAGTAAAGAATAGTCATATAAAACTGCCAGAGATGGTCTGGGCTGCATGCCATAAAGAAAGGTAATAAATGCCTCTGCCTGTTGTCCCAGCTTCAAGGGAAGTGCAAATAGGAGGATCAACATCCAGGCTAGCCTAGGCATAAGTGTGAGATCTTATTTTAAAAAATAATAAAAGCAAAAACATTAGGGGAGAGTGACTGGGAATGTAGCTTAGTAGTAGAGTGCTTGCCTTGCATGCACAAAAAGCCTGGGTTCGGCTACTCAGTACCACATAAACAGAAAAGGCCAGAAATGATGGTGTGGCTCAAGTGATAAGAGTCCTGGCCTTGAGCAAAAGAAGTTCAGGGACAGTGCACCAGCCCTGAGGTCAAGCTCCAGGATTGGCAAAAGGTCTGGGGATATGGTTCAAGGAGTAGAATGCCTATCTGGCAGGCATAAGACCTGAATTCAAATCCCAGAACTACTAAAAGAGAAGGGATGGGGGAGGGAAAAAGGAGGGAGTGGGAAGAAATGAAAAAATAGGAAGGGAGGGAGGAAGAGGGGGGAGTATAAAGGAATATATCAAGTTATTTCCAAATTTTAGTGGCTAGGAAGCATGGCCACCAACCTGGACTAACTTAGAAGAAGCTCATCAAAAGCTATTCTGAGTTAGGTGTGATGATACATGCCTGCAATCCTGGTGACGCAGGAGGTTGAGGGAGGTGGATTATAAATTGGAGGCCAGTGGGCTGGGAATGTGGCTTAACAGTAGAGTGCTTGCCTAGCATGCATGAAGCTCTGTGTTTGATTCCTCAGTACTACATAAACAAACAAACAAGTGGTAGAGTGCTAGTGTTGGGCAGGGTCTGAGGCTCAAAGTCAGAGCCCAGGCACTGAGTTCAAGCCTTGGGACCAGCAATGAATGGATGGATGGATGGATAAATAAATAAATAAATTGGAGGCCAGTGTGAACTACATAGTCAATGTTTTGATTAAAAAAAAAAATAGGGGGGCCGGGAGTTTGGCTTAGTGGTAGAGTGCTTGCCTAGCATGCACGAAGACCCAGGTTCGATTCCTCGGTACCACATGCATAGAAAAAAGCTGGAAGTGGTGCTGAGGCTCAAGCCTTGAGAAAGTCCAAGGACAGGGCTCAGGCCCTGAGCTCAAGCCCAGGACTGGCAAAAAAAAAAAAAAAAAAATAGGGGCCGGGAGTTTGGCCTAGTGGTAGAGTGCTTTGTGTAGCATGCACGAAGACCCGGGCTCGATTCCTTGGTACCACATACATAGAAAAAAGCCAAAAGTGGTGCTGAGGCTCAAGTGGTAGAGCTCTAGCCTTGAGAAAAATCCAAGGACAGTGCTCAGGCCCTGAGCTCAAGCCCAGGATTGGCAAAAAAAAAAAAAAAATAGGACTGAGAGTTTGGCCTAGTGGTAGAGTGCTTGCATGGCATGCACCTGGATTCGATTTCTTGGTACCACATACATAGAAAAGGCCAGAAATGGTGCTGTGGCTCAAGTGGCTCTAGCCTTGAGAAAGCCCAAGGATAGTGCTCAGGCCCTGAGTTCAATCCCCAGGACTGGCGGAAAAGAAAAAAAAATAGCCAAGCGCGGTGGCTCACGCTTGTAATCCTAGCTACTCAGGAGGCTGAGATCTGAGGATCAAGGTTCAAAGCCAACCCAGGCACTAAAGGATCTGAGACTTATCGCCAATTAGCCTCTAGAAAATGGGAAATGGGGCTTGGCTGAAGGGTAGGGCCTTGAGCTGAAGAGCATAGGGACAGTGCCCAGGAAGAGTTCAAGCCCCATGACCCATCAAAAAAAAAAAAAAAAAAAGAGCCAGGTGAGGTGGCACACACCTGTAATCCTAGCTACTCAGGAGACTAAGATCTGAGGATCATGGTTCAAAGCCAGCTATCCCGGGCACTAAAGACTGTGAGACTCTTATCTCCCATTAACCACTAGAAAACCAGAAATGGGGCTGTGGTTTAAGGGGTAGGGCAGTAGCCTTGAGCTGAAGAGCTCAGGGACAATGCCCAGGCATAGAGTTCAAGCCTCAGGACTGAAGGAAAGAAAAAAAAGACTAGAGGCATAGCTCTAGAGGTATAGTGGTAGGATGCTTCTGTATCAAATGGGAGAGCTTGTACTACCAAAACAAACAAACAAAACAAAACAAAACAAGAAAAACCTTAGCCTGGTACAATAGCATATGTCTAAAACCCTAGCTATTCAGCAACCTAAAATTGGGAGGATAACAATTTGAGGCCCCCCTAGACAAAGAGTTTAAAAGACTCCCCTCTTAACCAATAAAAGCTGAGTATGTTGTAGCAAGCCTGCCTTGATAATTATGTGGGAAGTGTAAATAGGAGGATCATAGGCTAGGCCAAGGAAATAAAAGCAAGATTCTATTCAAAAAGTAACTGACTAGGGACATGGAGAATCTGGTAGACTGCCTATAAAGCAAGTACAAAGCCATGAGTTCAAACCCCAGTACTGCATAAGAAAACAAATCCCCTATTTTCTCCAGGGCTGCTATGCACTTCTTTGGTACCAATGGAAAACAAAAGACATGACTGGATTTCTGCTTCTGTAGGCACAGGTGCAGAAAGGGCTGATACTAACAAATCTTGTCGGTATCTTTAATGCCACCAGACTGACGAATGTAGTGAAATATCTATCATGATCCCATTTTTACTTCTTCACTTTGACATAATTAACATATCTATTATGGGGAAGGTCACAAATTATTTTTAATTATTAAACCGTCGGTCTCCATATGTTACTGTTTAGACAGCATCACCCCCCACTGCAGAATATAGTTTTCAAGATTGTCACTCTGCAACCTCAAATCTAGATCCAACTGCAGTCAGTGAAAGCAGATTTCAACCAGGCAGCTAAATGAGGAAACATCTGGAAGTACTACTCACTATGGGAAAGGTCACATGTTAAATCCAGATAATCTTGTTTATTGGTGTTTGAAGGTTATACACCAAGGGCTGGATTACCAAGGTCTTCCTTTAGGCCCGGCTCTGACATCTTCATTCATCTGCTCTGTGTGTGTGTGTGTGTGTGTGTGTGTGTGTGTGTGTGTGTGTGTGTGTGTACGTGTGCATGAGTGTGCTTGGGGGGGAGGCGAAGGAGAAAGAAAGGGAGAGAGAGAAAGGGAGATAGAGAGGGAGACTTTAAAACCTCAAAACTTAAAACTGCCTCATTGTTAGTCAATTTTCCAAACTCTGAGTCTGAATAGTATGTTAACCCATTGAGAGATCTCTGATTAAATGCTGGAAGAAACCACAAACCAAAGCTGTCAAGGGGAGGATACCTATTCTTTTAAAAAACTGTTTTCCAATAGCGAGAGCCAAAGGGTGACATTGCCCAAAAAGGAATGTACTCTTTATTTGACTTAAGCAACTGTAGTCCTTCTGTATATCATCTTTCTTTCTTTTCTTTTCCTTTCTCTCTCTCTTTCTTATTTCTTTGCCAGCCCTGGAGCTTGAATTCAGAGCCCAGGAACTGTCCTTGAGCTTTCTCAACCACTTGAGCCACAGCACTATGGTTTTTTTCGGTGTATGTGGTACCAAGTAATCAAACCCAGGGATTCATGCATTGATAGGCAAGCACTCTACTACTAGGCCACATTCCCAGCCCTTTACATCACCATTAAAACAATGATTTAAAAATAAATTTAGCCAGGTGTGGTGGCTCATGCCTGTAATCCTAGCTACTCAAGAGGCTGAGATCTAAGGATCAAGGTTCAAAGCCAACCAAGGCACTAAAGAACATGAGACTCTTATCTCCAATTAATCAAAAATGGCACCCAGGCCCACTGGTAGCCTTGAGCCGAAGAGCTCAGGGACAGTGCTCAACCCAGAGTTCAAGCCCACAACTAACAAAGAAGAAGGAGGAGGAGGGGGAGGAGGAGGAGAAGGAGGAGAAGGAGGAGAAGGAGGAGAAGGAGAAGAAGGAGGAGAAGTTATTTAAGCTGTTTTCTAAGAGTTCATCCAGCATTTTTTCCAGTTCTGGGGTTTCAACTCAGAGACTGGGCTCTATCCCTGAGCCTCTCTGTACTCAAGGCTAATTTGAATCACAGCACCACTTCCAGCTTTCACTGTGTATATGGTACCAAGGAATGGAACCCTGGCTTTCATGCATGCTAGGCAGGCACTCTACCACTAGGCCATGCTCCTGGTTTTGGTTTTCTTTTTGTTGTTGCAGCACTAGGGCTTGAACTCAGGACCTAGGGCTCTTGCTCAGCTAGGCCAGTGCTCTATTACTAAGTGACATCCCAGTCCTTGTAACTTTAATCAGGACCTCATGAGTCAGGTTAAGTCTTCAGTCCAGTGGAATGCTGGAAAACATGTAATAGTCAACTCAGGTCCGGGAAGGGCTTATTTGTAGCTTGCTTCTTTGGTGGCATAAATATTCACCATGGCCCAATTTCAAGCTACTAGTGTGAAATGAGCCAGCTGATAAAATTCTTAGAAATTTAACAAGTGACTATGAGCTGGCTCTGGCCCACCAAAGGGACTCTCCTGGTCTCCCTCAGCAGGGTGCCGTATGTGGTTAGCACACTGTACCAGGGCTTACAATGGCCCGGTCACCATGACTAGTGCCAAACTTCATTGGAGCCCAGAATTCACATGGCAAGAGCAGCTGCTGTTGAGAGTCAGCATGTGCCTGTGGGTGTCTCCTGAGCTTGTTAATCTGACTGGAAGGTGGCGCCAAGACTACTGTTCCACAGACAAAAGCAAAGAAAAGGGAAAACTTTCCAAGGATCCTTTCCGTAGAGTGGCAGACCTATGTTGCTTGAACCATTTCAGCTGCCCAAATGTGTGCTTATACTTTCCTTTTGGTTCATTATGCTACACAACTTGGTTTAAAAATAAAATTTAAAGATGATGTTGTCGTCGTTGCTTTTGAAAGAATCAAGGACTAGGATCGCTCTAGAAAAAAGTTCTTGAGACCTTCATCTCTACCACAAAACTTAGGTGTGGTGGCATGTACCTGTCATCCCAAATTTTAGGGAAGCATAAGTAGGAGGATTATTTATAGCTCTGATTGAGCAACAAGTGAGACTCTATCTGAAAATAATTCAAATACCCAGGTACTGGTGGCTTATGCCTGTAATCCTAGCTACTAAGAAGCCTAAGATCTGAGGATCAGGGTTCAAAGCCAGCCCACATAGGAAAGTCCATGAGACTTTTTTTGTGTGTGTCTGGGTTGTAGGGCTTGAACTAGGCCTGGGCGCTGTCCCTGAGCTCTTCAATCCAAGGCTACCACCCTACCCTTGAGCCAAGCCCCACTTCCCATTTTCTAGAGGTTAACTGGAGATAAGAGCCTCAGGTCCTTTTGTGCCTGGGCTGGCTTTGAACCTTGATCCCCAGATCTCTGCCTTCTGAGTAGCTAGGACTACAGGCATGAGCCACCACTGACAATGAGACTCTTATCTCTAATTAACTACCAGAAAACTGGAACTGGCTCAAAGTGGTAGAGTGGTAGCCTAAAAAGCTCAGGGAGAGTGCCCAGACCCTCAGTTCAAGCCCCATAACCAACCCCCCCCCAAAACAAAGCAAACAACAAAAAAGGTCTGAGGGCATGGCTTAAGTGGTAGAGTGCCTGCCAGGTAAATGCAAGGCCCTGAGTTCAATGCTACCAAAAAAAAAAGATTCATCTTCTGGGTTTTATCACCAATAGAACTTACCCCATTTGACACAGTAGAGGCTGTAACACACTCTGCCCAAGGTAAGAGCACACAGAAATCCCCTGTGAGTGAACTTCTGCAGCCATGCAGGGCTGATTTTGTAAGATAACCCCTGCATCCCATGAGCGATGTGGCCTTGATCTGGGCTTGAGAGATGTCATATTTTGATAAAAAACGGCACTTCCTTTTGAAGCACATATTTGCATGATCTGAGCAGTACCACTGGAACCTCAGTGAGTACTGAGGCGTAGCTGACTTGGTCTCTCCCAGCCTACTCCAGCCACTCCCCTCCCCCACATCTAAACATAACGTAATTAGCATCCATAAACCACGAATGTGGCTTGTGTTTTTGCCTTTCAGAAGCCTCAAAAGTAATTTGTACATCTTCTAAGCACGAAACAGTTAAAGACCTCAAAAGAAATTTAAAAATATATATGCTATGGAAACCTACTGAAGATGGAAGCTGTATTTTCTAAGGGGAGGGGAATATTATTTTTTTCAGCAAATTTATTAATTAAAGTTCTTATCTTTGATCCAAATATCTACAACTCACAAGGTATCACAAAGGAGAAAACTCAAGGCCTTTCAGCAAATTATAAAATTCAACTTTTCTCACCTGGGAGTTTAGTCTAGTGGCAGAGTGCTTGCTGAGCATGCACGAAGACCCGGGTTCAATTCATCGGTACCACATATGTAGAAAAAAGCCAGAAGTGGTGCTGTAGCTCAAATGGTAGAGTGCTAGCCTTGAGAAAGCCTAAGGACAGTGCTCAAGCCCTGAGCTCAAGGCCCAGGACTGGAAAAAAATTTTTTTTTCAACTTTTCTCATGGAACTAAAAGAAGAACCATAACTTTTTCTTTTTCTTTCTTTTTTATTTTATTTATTTATTTTTTTTGCCAGTCCTGGGGCCCGAACTCAGGGCCTGAGCACTGTCCTTGGGCTTTTTCAAAGCTGGAGCTCTACCACTTGAGTCACAGTACCACTTCGGCTTTTTCTATATATGTGGTACCAAGGAATTGAACCCCGATCTTCATGTATGCTAGGCAGGCACTCAACTACTAGGCCAAACTCCAGGCCCCTCATAACTTTTATAAGAAAGAAGTAATTAAGGAATTACATGGATATATTACAATCATACAATTAAATGAAAAGAAATCTATTTCACCAAGTATATCAGGTATATTTGATGTTCAGTTGCAAAGTCACAAGCTGAAAGAGGTTTGGTACGTTCAATAATGTCCCACCAAAAATTCAGAATGTGCCTTTATTCAGAAACAGGATCTTTGTAAATGTAATTAGTTAAGATGAGGTCATACTAGATTATTTTGGGCCCTGATTGCAAGGAATCTTTGTAAGAGCAGAGGTCATACAAGGATACACAGGGAAGAAAATGACATAACAGGAGCTGGAAATTTAGCCGAGTAGTAGAGTACTTGCCTACCATGCACAAAGATCCAGGTTTGATTCCTCAGTACCACATACATGGAAAAAAACAGAAGTGGTGCCATGGCTCAAGTGGTAGACTTTAGTCTTGAAAATTCCAAGGACAGTGTTCAGGCCCTGAGCTCAAGCCCCAGCTCAAAAACAGAAAATGACATGATAAAAGAGGCAGAGTTTGGAGCTGTATTGCCATAATTACCATGGAGACTTCATGGTCCTTCCAACATCTAGAATCCAGACACGGGAGAGAATAAATATCTCTAGTTTCAAGTCCTACATTTTGTGCTAATTTGTAATGAAAAGCCCTGGGAAACTAACACAGAGAAGAAAAATGTACCCTGGGCAGAGGGTTAAGAGCTGATGCTGATAGGTGATGAGGTTCATCCTATACTTTTGGAACATTCTAGCAGCTCCAGAACAAATGGCCAGCAGAAGTAGTAGATGGTGGCAGTGTTTCATAGGATTTCCATTGCTGAGACAAATAGCTGAGGAAAGAGAAAACATTTAAAAGGAGAGGATGTTCACTTTGGTTCATGGCTTCAGAGACTGCGTTCCATGGTTGCTTAACCACATCACCTTGGGCCAGTAGAAAGGCAGAATACCATGGCAGAGAGCGAGTGTTAGGGCAAAGATACTCCTATCAGGAAGCCAGAAGCAAGGGAGGGAGGGAGGGAGGAGAGAGGGAGAGAAGGAAGGGGGAGAAGGGTTATGTGGTTCCAGTATACTCTGTGTGTGTGTGTGTGTGTGTGTGTGCGTGTGCGTGCGTGTGTGTGTGCGCGCGCGCGCAGGCGCACGCACGCACATGCCAGTACTGGGGCTTGAACTCAGGGCCTGAGCACTGTCCTTGGACTTTCTCAAGGCTAGCCCTCTACCACCTGAGCCTCAGCACCACTTCTGGCTTTTTCTATGTATGTGGTACTGAGGAATTGAACCTGGGTCTTTGTGCATGCTATGCAAGCACTCTTACCACTCAGCCTATATCTTTCTTATTTTAAAGAAAGATCCTTGTAGCTACGTTTTCAAAGCTCATGACCCAAATAAACTTTCAATATTGGTAATGCAGTAATCAATTTGGGAAGTTAATTATGAAAGAATGGCATATTCTTTCAACAATTTCAATTTCTTCTCTCTTTCCCAAATGATTTAGAATGATTAATCATATCTTCTAGTCTCTAGCAAGAACTAAATGACACTTCCAGACTGCTAGCAACAGGACAAAATGTTTATAAGCAGATATGCCATTAATCCACTGACATGTAGTTAGGGGGAGGATGGTCAGGGGACAGAAATGTCATAGGCAACTACAAAAGAGAGAACCCAAAGTGACTGGGCCACAGAGACTGAATCTAACTCTCTTTCCTCCTTGGTGGCACTTCTAGAGCAGGGTCAGCTTAGAGTCTTCTGTACCCATGCATTTTATAGCTTTTTTTTTTTTTCTTTATAAGGCTCTAGGGATCAAACTCAGACCTCAAGCTGGCTGGATAGGTGCTCTACCATCCCTGCTTCCAGCCCTTTTTTATGCTGGCAACTTTTGAGAGAGGTCTTATTTCCTCCCTAGTTTATTGTCTGGATCACAATCTACCCATTTTTGGCTTCCTGTCATAGCTGAGATGACAAACACATATTATCACGCTTGGCTTCTTCCACTGAAATAGAGTCCTGTGGACTTTTGTGCCTGGACTGGGTTCAAACAATGATCCAGTCTCAGCCTCCAAAGCAGCAAGGATTATAAGCATGAGCCACTAGCATCCTGCTTATAGTCTGTTTTAAATTCTCATATTGGAAGTAGAGGTATGGCCCAAGTGATAGAGCGCCAGCCTCGAGCAAAAAGAGCCAAATGAGGGCTAGAAGCCCTGAGTTCAAGCCATAGTTGAATGAAAATTATTATTATTTGTTGTTGTTGTTGTTGTTATTGTTGGGTATTCCTTTTTTTTTTTTTTTGCCAGTCCTAGACTTGGGCTCAGGGCCTGAGCTTTGTTCTTGGGTTTTCTCAAGGCTAGAGCTCTACCACTTGAGCCACAGCACCACTTCCGGCTTTTTTCTATGCATGTGGTACCAAGGAATTGAACCTGGGTCTTCGTGCATGCTAGGCAAGCACTGTACCACTAGGCCAAACTCCCGGCCAGGATATTCATTCTTTTCTCTCCTAATCACCTGCAAATGTAAAACCCAGAGAAAATGCCAACATGAATTATATATTCCCAGACCAGTATAACCTACTGGAACTCAAGCCTTCACTCTCAAAAACACAAGCGAGGGCCCAACTCCCATTTGCCTCACTCTGGCTCTCACTCCATGGATGTCAGTGTGAAGCTATATGAAGCTGAGACACCATGTGCACACATGACCACATCCTGCACTAGCAGCATTTGCTGCCTTTGTGGTTTAAAACCGGCACAAATTAATATATAGCTCAACAGAGCAGGAACGTGAGTTGAAGCTGTGATTTGAATCTCAGAAGTTTTAGACAAAGAATTTTATTTCTTGGTCTTCAGCAACCAAAGACAAAATTCTGAGAAACTATTCTCTTTTCTCCCCTCAACATACACACACACACACACACACACACACACACACACACACACACAAAGTCTGAACATAAGTATTCCATAGTGCTACTATAACATTTTATCTTTGGTGTGTAGGACAGAGATGACTTTTTAAGATTCCTTCTTCAGTGAACCTTCCAAACCATGGTATAATACACAGATATATTTGATCTTTGTTCCTATTGCTATTTATAGGCACAGAGCTCCTAAAACTCATGCTATTTCCTTAGTGGTAAGAGTATATTTTGTTATTTATGACAAACCCTGTTCAAAAGCACCTAAGTTTATTCTAATGAGGTGACTTAGGCTGGGGCTTCTACATAGCTTCAGGATGAGGCTAATAACCAGACAGACCAAATAATTAGAGGGTTGGAACTACTTTCAGCCCCATCCAATGATTGGTGGGTGGAAGGCTAGAGATTAGACTCCATACAAATTCTTACACAAGCCAGGCACCAGTGGTTTATGCCTATAATCCTAGCTACTTGAGGATTATGATTTGAGGTAAGCCTGGGCAGAAGAGTTTATGAAATGCCTTCTCAACCAAAAGCTGTTCACAGTAATGCATATCTGTTATTCTAGCTACATCAGAGAGCCTAAAATATGTAGACTGTGGCCAAGGCACATTCTCAGACAGGAATCAAGACCCAGTCTTAAATATGACCAGTGCAAAAAAGGACTGGAGTTGTGGCTCAGAGACTGAGCATCTGCCTGTCAAGTATGAAGCCCTGAGTTCAAACCCCTGTAATAAACACATACACACACACACACACACACACACACACACACACACACATACACACACACACACACCTCGTGCCCAGTGTGATTGTGAGAGCTTCCAGGTGGGAGACAGAAGTAGCTAAGTGTCTGAAGAGGGCATGGAAGCACCACCCTTAATACACCACTGCATCATTTACAGCTCTTTAATCTGGCTGGTTCTGTGTTGAATTGCTTATAATAAACTAGTATAATAAGAGAAAACTAATTCCCTGAAACTAAGGATCATTCCAACAAATTGCCATACTTGGTTGTGAGGGAGAAGAAATTGCTAGAAGCCCCAAATTTGTCCAGGTTATACAAAGGTATGGGTGGGTAATGGTGACTGATGAGTGAAGCAATAGGAGTGGGGGGAAATGTGAGATCTGACCTAATTCTGGAAATTAATGTCAGAATTGAATTGAATTGCTAGACACCCAACAAAGGAATTGCTGGGAGAGTATATTGTTAGTATTGGAAAACATCCCAGAACTGGTGTCAGGGGTAGGATTTGATAGCTCAGCTTGGGCTCAACAGAAACATGTGGTTTGGGAAGAAAAAGGATGGAAGGATGATAGATAAGGAACTCTGATTCCTGGCTGGCAATATGACCACACACAGAATGGAACTACAACTGCACTGTGGTCAGTCACAAAAGTCAAAGCTACAAAACTTTCCAGTATAATTTAGAAATGGACTCAACTTCTGAAGAGCTTGTTCACTGGACAGATGAAGAAACGTAACCCATTAGTAAAAAAAATGTGAAATACACACTTCAGTTACTGTTAGTGTAATAGTTAAAACAAATGTAAAAGAAAGTACTGAATGAGATCTTTGTGCTGGACTGAGCTCAGATTCTAGTTGGCTGTGCTGGATATTAAACTCAAATTGTGGGGGTGAATGGTTCCCCTCAACGTTACATCCAAGGCAGACAGAAGTCCAAATAATCTGGGACCTGGCTCTGGAGCCTGGCATCTTTAGTGGACGCAATCTTATGGAACTTCCCCCTCAAGCTGTGAGGTTTCTGTTAATAGTGGGAGTCAGTTATTAGAACTGAGTTGTTGGAAAAGTAGAGCCTCCTAGCACTGGGATGACACATGGAAGCAGAAGCTATACTTCCCACATGGCCCTTCAGATGAGAATTACACCTAGGTACCCCCTTTCCCCCATGAGCCCCCAGGACCACCATAACCACCAGCAGCCCTAGTGTCTGCAGTTGGCTGTCTTGTAGCTATACCCCAGATGACATCTTTTGAGACTGGCATGGCTATGGGCTCTGCCATCAGACACACATTGGATCTTCAGTAAGGTACTAATGCTGAGTCCTCCAAGCCCGGCATCACTCACAAGGAGCCCCAGGGAACACAAATGGCACAGCAGCAGCATGGTAGCCCTTTATCTCCTAAGAGATAAAACAGATTTTGCAGTGTACCTAGAGTCAGAGTGACTTTGGCCTGGCACTGACATGATGTGGAACTGTACACGCTCAATAGTCTAATCAAAAAGAAGACACTGGAAAAGTGGAAAACTGCCTCTGATGACAAAAGTTAACTTAGCATAAAAATATAATCGATAGTGAAAGCAGAGCATATAAAAAGCAGTAAATTAGATCAAACCAACTGTTTTGATGTTGATTTTTAGTTAATTAGAATAAAATGATCTTTACAAGAAAACAACAACAACCTAAAAAAAATTAAAAGCTGGGTGCGGTGGCTTATCCTGTAATCCTAGCTTCTCAGGAAGCTGAGATCTGAGGATCGTAGTTCAAAGCCAGCAGGGCACTAAAGTCCATGAGACTCTTATCACCAATTAACCACTAGAAAACCAGAAGTGGCATGGTGGCTTAAGGGGTAGGGCAGTAGCCTTGAGCTGAAGAGCTCAGGGACGAGTCCATGACCGACAAAAAAAAAAAAAAAAAAAAAAAGGCTAGCTAGGTGCCGGTGGCTCACACCTGTAAACCTAGCTACTCAAGACACTGAGATCTGAAGATCGTGGTTCAAAGCCAGCCTGGGAACAAAGGTCCATGAGGCTCCTATTTCCAATTAACCACCAGAAAACTGAAGTGGTGCTGTGGCTCGGGTGGTAGAGCACTAGCCTTGAGCTAAATTGCTCAGAGACAGCTCCCAGACACAAAGTTCATGCTCCACAATGAACCAAAAAAAAAAAAAAAAAAACCAAAGAGAACTGAGTTATTAGACACAAAGATATTGTCTGGAGAATTGAAGAGCTGGCTATTGATATTGGAAAACACCCCAAAAGTATTACTTTTAATAATAGAAAAATGGAAAGAAAATGAAGTTAATATAACTTGATGAATATCTTACAGTCTCAAGATTTGTTGCAGTCTTGTAACAAACTATTAGATGCAAATATATGTGAAATGAACAAATGGAATCACTGTCATTAATCCCACAAATGCAGACTTTCCTTGCAGGGCTGGTTTCTTTAGCAGGCAAAGTCTCACCCATACCTGGGTACAGTGTGTACAGTATAACTTACCTCCTACATCATCATCTTCATTAGCTGGGCCTTCTGCACTATCCACATTTTCTATTTCATGCGATTTGGTTAAACTGTAGTCACTTGAAGCTGCTGGACTTTCTAAAAGACAAAAGGAGGTTTAAGTATGCAATCACTTTTAAAGGATTTTTTTTTTTTTTTTGCCAGTCCTGAGCTTGAGCTCAGGGCCTGAGCACTGTCCTTGGACTTTCTCAAGGCTAGAGCTCTACCACTTGAGCCTCAGCACCACTTCCGGCTTTTTTCTATGTATGTGGTACCGAGGAATCGAACCCGGGTCTTCGTGCATACTAGGCCACACTCCCGGCCCCACTTTTAAAAGATTTTTATAAATGTATATTATCATCTTCATACTCTCTTAGTGATAAACAGAATCCTCTCATATATATCCAAATGTGTGTGTGGGGGGGTAACTCTTCAGTAAAGGTAAGTTTCTAAGGAGGAAAGACCCAGTGTTACCTGTGGGGACAGGTTGCTCCTGACTGTTTTTCAGCTCCGGACTTGGTTGTATATCTGAAGAGAAAGGGGTTATGAAAGATTAGATACACATAGTCCATTCTCACAGATTCAGGCAATCCAGACTTATTAAGAATACTATTTTAGCCAGGCATGGTGGCTCATACCTGTAATCCTAGCTACTCAGGAGGCTGAGATCTGAGGATCGCAGTTCAAAGCCAACCTGGGCACTAAAGTCTGTGAGACTCTTAACTCCAATTAACCACCAGAAAAGCAGAAGTAGCATGGGTAGGGCCATAGCCTTGAGCTGAAGAGCTCAGGGACAACACTCAGGCCCAGGGGTAGGGTGCTAGCCTTGAGCTGAAGAGCTAAGGGACAGCGCTCAGGCCAACTTCAAGCCCCATGACTAACAAAAAAAAGAAAGAAAGAAAGAAAGAAAGCAAACAAGCAAGCAAAGAAGAGGACAGAAGTAGTTTGGCCTAGTGGTAGAGCACTTGCTTAGCACGAGCAAAGACACAGGTTCAATTTCTTGGTATCACATACATAGAAAAGTGGTGGAGCTCTAGCCTTGAGGAAGCCCAAGGAAAGCACTCAGGCCCTAAGTTCAAGTCCTGGACTGGCAAAAAAAAAAAAGAAAGAAAGAAAGAAAAAGAAGAAAGAAAAAAGAAAGCAAACAAGAAATGGCAGAATAAAGAGAATATTGTAAAAGGATATGAAAGTGTCATGAAGAGTTTCCACTGGCCAAGAATGAGACCAGAAAGCAATAAAATAACAGTTATAGTACAGGATTATAACTCATTAAGGAATATGTTTATAGGCCATGTGCTTGTGGTTCATCTGTAATCTTGGCTACCCAGGAAGCTGAAAACAGAAAATTATGGTTCAAAGTCAGTCTGTATAGACTCTTATTTCCAATTAACCAGCAAAAAAGCCAGAAGTAGAAGCATGGCTTAAGTGGTAGAGTGTCAGCATTGAATAAAAGAGGTAAGCAGGGGCTGGGAGTTTGGCCTAGTACTACAGTGCTTGCCTAGCATACACGAAGACCTGGGTTTGATTCCATGGTACCACATACATAGAAAAGCTGGAAGTGGTAATGTGACTCAAGTGGTAGAGTTCTAGCCTTGAGAAAGCCCAAGGACAGTGCTCAGGTCCTGAGTTCTAGCCCCAAAACTGGCAAAAAAAAAAAAAGTTAAGCAAAAGTGCGAGGCTCTTAGTCCAAGCCCTAGTACCAGCATTAAAACAAATAAACAAGGAAAGAAGAGGAGAAAAAAAGAAAAGAAAAAGAGGAACAAGGCCAGGGATGTGGCCTAGTGGTAGGGTGCTTGTGTAGCATCCATGAAGTTCTGGGTTCAATTCCTGGATACCACATACACAGAAAAAGCTGGAAGTGGTGCTGTGGCTCAAGTTGTAGAGTGCTAGCCTAGAGCAAAAAGCTCAGGAAAATGCTCAGGCCTTGAGTTCAAGGCCCAGTTCTAGCATAAAATAAATGAATTTTAAAAGAAAAAAGAAAAAGACACACAAGTTCATGATATTAGTAAGTAGGTAAACCAAGTGCTGGTGGCTCACACCTGTAATCTTAGCTACTTAGGAGGCTGAGATCTGAGGACTGTGATTCAAAGCCAGCCTGGGCAGGAAAGTCTATGAGAATTTTGTCTCTAATAAATTATTCAATAAAAGCCATAGTGGAGCTGTAGGCCAAGTGGTATAGTATTAGCCTTTAGCAAAAAGAAACTCAGGGATAGCATCCAGGCCTTAAGTTCAAGCTCCAGGACTGATGTGTGAGCACGCACACACACACACACACACACAAATAATAATAAATAAATAGGTCAATAAATTGAAAGTCCGATAAGGAATGGAATGCTTACTTTGCTTCAAAATACTTTTTTTTTTTGGTCTGTTGTGGGACTTGAACTCTGGACCTGGGCAATGTCCCTAAGCTCTTCAGTTCAAGGCTGACATCCTACCCCTTGAGCCACAGTGCCACTTCCACTTTTCTGGTGATTAATTGGAACTTTGAACCATGATCCTTAGATATCAGCTTCTTGAGTAGCTAGAATTACAGGCGTGAGCCATCATGCGCACCCAGCTGCTTCAAAATACTTCTGTCCTCAAACACTTATTAATTACAAAACTGAAAGAGTAACTACACAATGGATAGTCCTAATGAAGAACATTGTAGCTGAATGAAGTTATGTGTGATCATTGCCAGTAATGGATGAATGAAAATCGCATGTTAGGGCCAGAAGTGTGGCCTAGTGGTAGAGTGCTTGCCTAATATGCAGGAGGCCCTGAGTTCGATTTCGTAGTGCCACATACACAGAAAAAGCTAGAAGTGGTGCTGTGAGTCTCAAGTGGCTGAGTGGTAGCCTTAAGCAAAAGTGCTCAAGGACAGTGCCCAGGGCCCTGATCTTAAGCCCTAGGACTGGCAGAAGAAGAAGGAGGAGGAGGAGGAGGAGGAGGAGGAGGAGGAGGAAGAGGAGGAGGAGGAGGAGGAGAAGAAGAAGAAGAAGAAGAAGAAGAAGAAGAAGAAGAAGAAGAAGAAGAAGAAGAAGAAGAAAAGAAAGAAAAAGAGAGGCCCGGAGTTTGGCCTAGTGGTTAAAGTGCTTGCCTAGCATGCATGAAAACCCGGGTTCGATTCCTTGGTACCACATACATAGAAAAAAGCCGGAAGTGGTACTGAGGCTCAAGTGGTAGAGCTCTAGCCTTGAGAAAGTCCAAGGACAGTGCTCAGGCCCTGAGCTCAAGCCCAGGACTGGTAAAAAAAAAAAAAAATCAGAGTAGAAAACTATTTAAAGGGCCGGGAGTTTGGCCTAGTGGTTAAAGTGCTTGCCTAGCATGCACGAACACCCGGGTTCAATTCCTTGGTACCACATACATAGAAAAAAGCCAGAAGTGGTGCTGAAGCTCAAGTGGTAGAGCTCTAGCCTTGAGAAAGTCCAAGGACAGTGCTCAGCCCTAAGCTCAAGCGCAGGACTGGCAAAAAAAAAAAAAAAAGAGAGAAAGAGAAATTGGCATGTTATCTGGTTACAAACAAACATACATAATAGGAAGCAAGCCCCAAGGAAGCAAATAAATTCTATTGAGGGATAGTTTACAGTGCTACTGACTTGTATCCTCAAGTACCAGATCATGAGCAATGAAAGAGTGACACCAGACTTATGGACATTGAAGAGAAATAGAGTGTGCAATTCTAATGTGAATCCTCTCGCAGTAAAGAATTGTGGTATCTCATGTCTGTAATCCTGGCTACTCTGGAGGCTAAGATCTGAAGATCATAGTTCAAAGCTAGCCTAAGTAGAAAAGGCCCTGCGATTCTTATCTCCAAGTACCAGAAAACGTTGATATTTCCATACAGAAGTGTAGTTCTCATTGTAGAGTGCCAGCCTTGAGTACAAAAGCTAAACAAGAATGCAAGTCCCTGAGTTCAAGACCCACTACGGGTACAAAACCAAAAACAAAAGACAAGATGGGGAGTCTCAGGATGAAATAGTAGTAATCTATGAATATTAACTTCTTGATCTGATGTCTGTACTGTGGTTATGTAGAAGATAGGACATATTCTCTATTCAAGAATGATAGGGATCATGTCAGCAACTTTTCTCAAAATCTCCGGAAAAAAAACAACAGATTTTTTTTGTACTATTATGCAACTTTTTCTGTGAGCTGGATTGTGTTTTTCAAAGTAACTCAACGAAAAATAGCTAACTGAAATTTCCAACTGTATACTAAAGGGATTCTCAACAGAAAAAAAAAAGAAAGAAAGAAAGAAAAAGAAAACTAGTTCAAAGGTTTCATGAGCAACTGTCATGTGGGAACATCTTTTAGTTAAACGCAGCAAGATAGATGGCTTTTGATTTGGTGACATAGAGGCAAAAGGTCTTGGTCCCTTGAACCTTTTGAACTCTGCAATGACATTTAAATGGGTCTCAATAATATTTTCTTCAGGTGCCTCTATGTGTAGTGTAAATAACACTCCAAGTAACTGGGTATAGCTTCTAAGAGAAAAAGATCGTAACTACCTTAGCACTCACAACCTCAAAGGGTATCTAAACCACTGAAACCAGGCCACATGGATATTCTTTTTAGCTGCTAAAAATTTTTAAACACAAAAGCAAAATAGATTGGAGTACATTTCTCCTCCTAACCCCAAATTCAGAGTTGTTTATATGAATGTAAACTTTTATTCAAAGCCAGCAGAGGATACATGGTAAAATAATTCCCAATTGAACACCAGAAAATTGTTCAATTAAAATGTTCCTAGGGGCTGAGATGTTGGCCTAGTGGTACAGTGCTTGCCTACCATGCATGAAGTCCTGGGTTCAATTCCTTAGTACTACATACATAGAAAAAGCCAGAAGTAGTGCAGCTCTAGCCTTAAGAAAGTGCAAGGACAGTGCTCAGGCCTTCAGCTCAAGCCCAGGACTGGCAAAAAATAAAATGTTCCTAGATGTGGCAAAAACTTTTTACTAGTTAACTTATCATTCTGTCATTTCTTTGCACTTTAGAAAAAAAAAAAAGACAAACCTCCCCAAAATTTCCTATTGGTGGGATCTACTAGGTCTTTGAATTCTGGCCCTGGGCACTGTCCCTGAGCTTTTCAGCTCCAGGCTGCCACCTTACCCCTTGAGCCACAGCACCACTTCTGGTTTTCTAGTGGTTAATCGGATATAAGAGTCTCACAGACTTTCCTAACTGGGCTTCCTTTGGACTGTGATCCTCTGATCTCAGCCTCCTGCGTAGCTAAGATTACAGGCGTGAGCCACCAGCGTCTGACTTACTGAGGTCTTTAATTATCTAGATAGTCAACATGTTTCAAAGTATTTTCCAAAAGAATACACTAAGAAGCTGTAATCCTAGCTACTTAGGAGGCTGAAATATGAGGATCACAGTTTGAAGCAAGCCCAAGCCAGTAAGTCCAGGAGACTCTTATCTCCAATAAACTACTCAAAAAAAAAAAAAAAGGCGGGAAATGATGCTATGGCTCAAGTGAGCACAAGGAGGCTCAGGGACAGTACCAAGGCCCTGAGTTCAAGCCCCAGACTGGCAAAAAAAAAAAAAGCCATACCTGGAGCTGTGGTTCAAGTTAGTAGAGTGCCAGCCTTGAACAAAACAGTTAAGTGAGAGTATGAGGTCCTAAGTTCAAGTCATAGTCTAGACACGATCAATCAATCAATAGATATATCAGCTTCAAAAGATTTTTTAAGATGCTAGAGAATATCATTCGTGTATTTCAAAATAAAGGAGGCAGATTACAAATAAAATTTAAATTTGGAAATGGCAGGAGTTTAGTTAACTGAGACCTTATCAATGATCATATACATGTCTTATTCTTAGCTCTGTCAATTATCTATGAGAAAAACCAAATTATCATTAGCAACAAATTTTGCAATCATGTTCTCCCTTAAATGCTTATGAACTTAGCTTTATTTATAATAGTTAGATAATTATCAAAGAGCAATTAAGATACTAGTTAACACGTTTCCTCTCAGTTTCACAGCTCAGATTTCTACTCACTAATTTGTTTACCCAGTAGAAAGTACAAGATGTAATAGAGAATAAAATGTCAAATTTCAAAAAGAATCCTGTTCTGAATTACCACCTGCATGCAGTGTTGGGGCCCAACAAGTACCAGAAAGTTGTCTCTGAGAGTAGACATTCCTTTTTATTTTCTAACAGTAAACTGACTCCCTTAACCCCATGCATCTTCCAAAAACAAAAAGTAACTTCTCCGACCTAAGAAGTTCACTCATACAGACTAAATCTTTGAAAAGTAAAGCACTATCTACAGAATTTTTTTTAGTCTTACAGCGCTATTTCTCGGGACTGTAAATGTAGCAAAGAATTGCCAGCTATTATCTCTGCCAAAACCTTAGCCAACTCCCCTCATCACCACCACATCAGTGGAATCTACCACAAGAACAGTTCTGAAGATAACTCTAGAACCTTAGAGTCAGTAACATTAAGTTGGAGTAACATCAGTTGAAGTGAATACCTTAAGTGAATACCTAGCTTACAACTCCTTTCCTCATTACATGATGCATACATTTTTTTCTAATAGACCATTACTTGGGCCGGGAGTTTGGCCTAGTGGTTAAAGTGCTTGCCTAGCATGCATGAAGACCCGGGTTCGATTCCTCGGTACTACATACATAGAAAAAAGCCAGAAGTGGTGCTGAGGCTCAAGTGGTAGAGCTCTAGCCTTGAGAAAGTCCAAGGACAGTGCTCAGGCCCTGAGCTCAAGCCCAGGACTGGCAAAAAAAAAAAAAAATAGACCATTACTTGTATAACTTGTTTAAACCCTTCATATACATATATAATACACTTACAGTATATATCATTATAAATTATTAGTGTATTCTATTACATATATCATATATTACACATATGTAATATACTATATTGTTTATAATTATATTAAACTACATATGGTTTAAATTATACATACTGAATTGTATATACTATATTATATATATATATATAATCACCTTTCTATTTCAGGGAAACACTAATGCACATATCAGGGCCTACTCCAGCTTTCTAAGCACACACAGGGCAAATTCTCTGACCATTCTTTTTGTTGGTGTGTTGTCCTAAGCAAAAGATGGCATCTGCACTCATCCCAGTGGTGTAACAAGATTTCTTTCCACCTCACAGTATTGTTAGAAGAGAAACAGATACAGTGGTACCTTATGATTTCACCCATTTTATAGAAAGGATGAAAAAGATTTTTTTAAAGAATTTATTAACATTGATTTTTACATCATATTTTAAATGACAAGTTTAACATACAAGTGCTCAAGGAGGGAATCTCTATTTACAATCACCGGGACTTAGTATTTAGAACTTAATCACAATTAGGCTAAGGGTTTGTATGTCATAGGAACAGAAAAAGATTTTTTAAAACAACAAAAAGTTGTGCTTAAGCACACAGTCTCTGTGACCTATTAAGAAATGAAGATCTATCAGGTATTGGTGGCTCATGCCTGTAATCCTAAATACTCAAGAAGCTGAAATCTAAGGAATCCAGCGTGGGGAAGACATTCCCATTAACCACTAAAAACTTGAAAGTAGAGTCAGGTCCCCAGGGATTTATGCCTATAATCCTAGCCACTCAGGAGGGTGAGATCTGAGGATCGTGTTTCAAAGCCAGCCCAGGCAGAAAAGTCCCTGTAAGACTCTTATCTATAATTGACCACTCAAAAACTGGACATGGTACTGTAATTCAACATGCTAGAGCACAGCACTAGCCTTAAGCAAAAGAACTCAGAGGACAGTGCCCAGGCCCTGAGTTCAAACCCCATGACCAACAACAACAACAAAAAAATCAAATTGAAACTAGAGAACCAGCCTTTAACAAAAAGGCGAAGGGAAAAAGCCGAGGGAGATTGCAAGGCTTTGAGTTCAAGTCCCAGTTTAAGCAGTGCACACACACACACACACACACACATACACACACACACACACACACACACACACACACACACACACACACACACATTGAATCAGGATTCCTCTCTTGAACTTCACAAAATTAACTTGTTTTTAAATGTCTTCCTATGTAGAGATATTAACTGTATTTTTTTTTTGTCTTTTCTTTTTTGGCACTGGGGATCGAACCCAGGATGTTGCACTTTCTAGGCAAGCGCTTTGCCACTGAGCTACATCCCAGCCCCCTATGTAGAGATATTAAAAAGGCCAGAGCCAGAAGATACTTTAGTAATTTCTAATACCTCAATTAAATTATTTTGTGTTATTGTTGATTGAGGGGAAGGGAGGCTTAACAAAGTTTAAGACTTAGAGTAAGAATAATACCTCTAGCCATAAAATACTTCCTTACTTCCGTGGACTAAAGTAAAAGGTTAAGAAATGTCAAGGCTAAGGACACCAGATCAAATACAGTCCATGATAGTATTTATGCTTTTTGTTTATTTCAATATCTTATTATTTATTAATCTTATTTTTTTAGATAAGGTCCTTCATTCTCTCCCCCCGCCCCTGCCATTTATACCAAATGCCTGATGATGAAATTATAGACTTGGCAAGGATGGGATTGCTGCAATCGAAGCCAAAGAAACAAACTCAATGCCTACTCAATTACTGCTGTATTTTCTTGTTAGGTTAGTTATTTCAAAATTGTCAAAATAAATAAATAACTAAATACAAGCCAGGCACAGTGGCTCATGCTTGTAATCCTAATTTCTCAGGAGGCTGAGATCTGAGGATCTTGGTTCAGAGCCAGCCAGAGCAGGAACGTCCATGAGACTTTATCTCCAATAAACTACTCAGAGAAAGCTGGAATGCTGTGGCTTAGGTGGTAGGGTGGTAGACTTGAGATGAAGAGCTCAGAGACAACACACAGGCCCGCGACCGACAATAAATGCATACATATATACATGCATGCATACATGCATTCCCACTTTACCTTAGGTATCACATGCTATCAAATGAACCTATAGAAGAAAAGGAAAATTGGACGCTCCATGTTAGTGTTATTTAAAAGAAAATATTGAACCCAGCATACTCAAATTGAAGTCTTCATTTGTTCAACTATAAAAATGCCTGGAGGGGGCCAGGAGTTTGACCTAGTGGTAGAGTGCTTGTCTAGCATGCACTGAGTTTGAGTCCTTGGTACCACATACATAGAAAAAGGCAGAAGTGGTATTGTGGCAAAGTGATAGAGCCTAAACCTTGAGAAAGCCCAAGGACAGTGATCAGGCCTTCAGTTGAAGCCCCAGTATTGGCAAAAAAAAAAAAAAATGCCTGGAGGGGCCAAGAGTTTGGCCCAGTGGTAAAGTGTTTACCTAGCATACACAAAGACCTAGGCTTGATTCCTCAATACCACATATATAGGAAAAGCTAGAAGTAGATGTGGTGCTGTGGCACAAGTAGTAGAGCTCTAGCCTTGAGGAAAGCCCAAGGACAGTGCTCAGGCCCTGAGCTCAAGCCCGGGACTGGCAAAAAAAAATAAAATAAAATAATAAAATAAATAATAATAATAACTAAAGCCAAAACCAGAATTTGCTATTTAAAGTGCATAATAGACAAAATGCATGAAACCAAACTTCTAGAGAAAAACTAGAGCTCTCTGAACTCTTCAGCTCAAGGCTATTGCTCTACCACTTGACCACTTGAGCCACAGCACCATTTCCAGGGGTTTTTTGGTGGTTAATTGGAGGGAGATAAGAGTTTCAGATGTTAGTGCCTGGGCTGGTTTTGAACTGCAATCCTCAGATCTCAGCCTCATGAGTAGCTAGGATTACAGGCATGAAGCACTAGAGCCTGACAAGAAAGGTAAGTAATCTGTTTGAAAGTTGAATCACTAAAAGAATTAAACATTCATCTTTTTTACTTTTTTCTTTTTGCCTGTCCTGGGGCTTGAACTCCAGGACTGGGCACTGTCCTTGGACACTTTTTTCTCAAGGCTAGCACTCTGCCACATGAGCCACAGCGTCACTTCTGGGCTTTTCTGAGTATCTGGTACTGAGGAATGGAACCCAGAGCTTTGTACATGCCAGGTGAGCACTCTACCACTAGACCATACTCCCGACCATCTTCTTTACTTTTGAACATAGAAATTAAACTGGGGCTAGGCACTGGTTGCTCATAGCTGCAATCTTAGCTACTCAGGAGGCTGAGATTTGAGGATCGAGGTTTGAAGACAGCCTAAGCAGAAAAGTCCATGAGATTCTAATATGTAATTAACTACCAAAAAGCAAAAAGTAGAACTGTGTTTCTCAATTGTAGAGCACTACTCTTGAGGAACCAAAAAGCTCAAGGTCAGGACCCAGGTCCTGAGTTCAGTCCCCAGGATCATCACACACACACACACACACACACACACACACCAAAGCAAGTAAAGACCCTATAACCTCTGCTCTCCAAAAGGAATAAATACTACATCAATAAATAATTTTTCCTTGATACAACTAGCACATGCATACATGTGTGCACCCACACACATCACAGATAAACAGAAAAGTAAAACAAGTTGGCACCAGATGGAGAAGGGAGGACTAGAAAGTGGGTAAAAACGAATGAACTTGGTCAATAGTTTATTCACATGTATGGGGAAAAATTAGAACAATGAAACATGTTAAAATTTTAAATAGGGGAGAGTGATAGAAAAGTGAGACTACATGTATGGAACTCCACTTTAAACAACTAATGGATGCTGGCAAAAATAAATAAATAAATGAATAAGCAAAAACCCTTCCCCTAGGTGAGGGAGATGAGGGCCTGGCAAGGGGTCATCATTATATGATACTAGGAAGAGATCATCAGTAGAGATCTGGTAGCACGGGTGCCTGAGATGAGTCCTGAGATATCAATAGGCAACCAAGAGAGCATGAAAATATTAGCAAAGATAGGGAAGTGTGAAGTAGCTTGTTAGTCTTCAGGAGGTGCAAATAGAAACTTTAAAAAAATATTTTCTACCCCAGGACCCCATGGTCTTTCTGTACCCATAGTTCCCTAAAATGCTGCCATTTCAACGTCCACACTCTCATAACAGAGGGCAAGAAAACAGCACCTGGAAGTTAAATCTGTTCATCTCAACCATCCAGAACACAGAAAAGGACCTGAAAATTAAAAGCAGCTATCGTGGGTACGTGTAAAAGCTGATCTCAAGAAATAAAGCTGGAGCGGGCGGGCGGTGGCTCACACCTATAATCCTAGCTACTCAGGTGGCTGAGTATCTGAGGATCAAGGTTCAGAACCAGCCGGGCACAAAAGAACCTGAGACTCTTATCTCCAATTAACCTCTAGAAAATGGGAAGTGGGGCTTGGCTCAAGAGTAGGGTGGTAGACTTGAGCTGAAGAACTCAGGGACAAGGCCCAGGCCCAGGGGTAGGGTGGCATCCTTGAGATGAAGAGCTCAGGGACAGCGCCCAGGCTGAGTTAAAGCCACATGACCCACAAAAAAAGAAATAAATCTGATGATACTGACTTATACCTGTAATCCTTTCTATTCAGGAGGCTGAGATGTGAGGATCACAGTTCGAAGCCGGTCCAGGCAGGAAACTTCATGAGACTATTATTCCCAATAAACTATTCAAAAAAGCTAGAAGTGGTGCTGTGAAAGTGGTAGAGTGCTCACCATAGGGAAAAGAAGCTCAAAGACAGCACTGAGGCCCAGAGTTCAAGCCCTAGGACTGTCTAAAAAAAATGAAGATAGTGGCCGAGAGTGTAGCCTAGTGGTCGAGTGCTTGCCTAGCATGCACAAAGACTGGGGTTTGATTCCTCAGTACCACATACACAGAAAAATCCAGAACTGGTGCTGTGGCTAAGTGATAGAGCACTAACACTGAGGAATGCCCAAGGACAGTGTTCAGGCCCTGAGTTCAAGCCCTAGGACTGGCAAAAAAAAAATGAAGATACACATACACATACACAGAGTAACAGGGAATGTTTAATGTAGAGAAGTCAGTTCTGCACAGTTTAAAATAACCCATGAGAATAAATTAAAGAAAAATATGTTAGCTGGTCATCTTATTTGTGACCCACAGAGACAATGGGTCACTGAAATAAAGGTATTTGCTTTGTGCCTAGTTTATAAAGCAAGAGGAATGTAATAAATGTTTAAAATAAAAAAAAAAACTCTACTGAAGCTGGGTGCCAGTGGCTCACAACTGTATTCCTAGCTACTCAGGAAGCTGAGATCTGAGGATCATGATTCAAAGGCAGTCTGGACACTAAAGTCCATGAGACTCTTATCTCCAATTAACCACCAGAAAACCGGAAGTGGTGCTATGGCACAAGTGGTCGAGCTGAAGAGTTCAGGGACAGCGCCCAGGCCCAGAGGTCAAACCCCACCACCACCAAAAAAGAAAAAGAAAAAAAAAACTTTACTCAAACTGTTAAAGACTTTACATTAAATGAGAAATCTGCTGTTATCTGAAATTCAGAATTGTCTAACTTCCCAACCATACCAATAAAAAGCAACATTAATATAGCACAATAATAAAATTTACTGATGTGGTCTTTGGATAGCAAATATTTTAGGTTACTATGAGAAAAGACAAGAGTTAGAGCTTTGATATTCCTTGTGCACATCTATTGATGAATGAAAAGATAAATAAATTTAAAATGTTTTTATATTACTGAAAGAATGACTGGTCCTAGTCTTATATTTTATAATCACCAAATTAGGCAAAAATACCTCACACATTATTGAAAGAGGTATATACTAGAAGTCAAATCTCTATGCCAGCATGAGATAAAGATATCAAGATTTTATTAAAATATTTTAAGTGTGAAAAATATGAGCTGTAGGAGGCTATAATTAATTTATATATTTTTATTTTATTATATGGAGGACTTAGTGCTAGAATAACCAAGCCCAATATTAAGCTCTTATTTTTGCAGGAAGAACACTATACAACATCCATTATTACCGATCTACAAATTTCAATATGATTATCTAAACTCATAACTTTTTTTTTGCCAATCCTGGGCCTTGAACTCAGGGCCTGAGCACTGTCCTTGGGCTTTCTCAAGGCTAGAGCTCTACCACTTGAGCCACAGCACCATTTCTGGCATTTTGCTATGTATGTGGTACTGAGGAATTAAACCCGGATCTTCCTGCATGCTAGGCAAGCACTCTACTACTAGGCTAAACTCCTGGCCCTAAATTCATAACTTTTTAAATTATTGATCTATATTCTATCCCTTTCAAAATCTATAAATTCTTCATAGAGCATTTATGAGTCTTATCTAAAAGCCTAATAGGACATATCATAAAATAATTTATTTAGTTTAGTTTCTTTATTTCACTTTAAATAAATGAATAAATATTTTACAGTTTCTATGGATTTACATAACTATGTACATTATTTTGATAAGTGATGTGCTTAAAAACTAATAAAATAGTCCAAGTATATTGATTTATAACCTCACAAGGGTAAATTAATTATTTGTGATAACTAAAGCAGGAGAGTTTTTTTTTTCTTTTTGCCAGTCTGGGGCTTGAACTCAGAGCCTGAACACTGTCCTTGGGCTTTTTCCTCAAGGCTAGTCTATCACTTGAGCTACAGCACCACTTCCAGCTTTTTTCTGTGTATGTGATACCACATACACAGAAGCTGGGTCTTCGTGCATGCTAGACAAGCATTCTGCCACTAGGCCAAACCCCTGGCCCAGGAGAGTTTTTTTTTTTTTTTAAATAATTTTCCCATAATATACAGCACCCCTACTTTTAAAAACTATTCTTGGGGCCAGGAGTTTGGCCTAGTGGTAGAGTGTTTGCCTAGCATGCATGAAAACTGGGGTTCGATTCCTCAGTATCATGTACATAGAAAAAAAGCCAGAAGTGGTGCTGTGGCTCAAATGGTAGAGCTCTAGCCTTGAGAAAGTCTAAGGACAGTGCTCAGGCCCTGAGTTCAAGGCCCAGGACTGGCAAAAAAACAACAAAAAAAAAACACCTATTCTCTCTTTTTTTTTTTTTTTTTGTGGGTCATGGGGCTTGAATTCAGCCTGGGCCTGGGTGCTGTCCCTGAGCTCTTCAGCTTAAGGCTACCACCCTACCCTTGAGCCAAGCCCTACTTCCTGTTTTCAAGAGGTTAATTGGAGATAAGTCTCAGGTCCTTTTGTGCCTGGATTAGCTTTGAACCTTGATCCTCAGATCTCAGCCACCTGTGTAGCTAGAATTACAGGTGTGAGCCACCACGCCTGGCTTAAAAACTATTCTTCTTAAGCAATGAAAATTTTTGACTGTTAAAAATTATACTTTATAAGCCATTATTTAAATATCCATAATGCAATTTTATATATTAATTGTACAAAAGGGTTTCATCATGATATTTCCATATGTACGTACAATGTACTTGAATACAATAAAATGCAAACTTCTTTAAAGTTTTTTAAACCCTGATAATTATAAAATGAAAGATAAAGAATTCTTCACAAAAGAAAATACTTCAAGTTTCTACTTAGACCAATGAAACTTGCTGAAAATGTTTTAAGAAGTAGGATACAGGAAAAGGGAAGGGGGGAAACAAGATGATTGGGAGGGGGAGAGGGGAAGGAACAAAAACGAGAAGGGGTATCCATGTGTAAGAAGTAATGCAGCTACTACCTGGTGAATATAACTGTAACCCCTCTATACAGTAACCCAACAATAAAAAAAAAATTTTAAGTAGGATACAGGAAAATGACAGAGTAAAGTAGATTAGGATACATTGTTTGTAAATGTCGCAATGAAACCCCTTACAACTAATGTATGCTCATTAAAAAAAAAAAAACAATGTTCTATTTACTAGGTATATACTACTGTTCATTGAATTATCATTTAGCAATTAAAGCAGTAAAAAACAAAAAAAGTAAGTATACCATACACAAACTGAGGATTTAAGATTGCATTGTTACATTTATATAGTGCAACAAAACTACCACTTTTGTCCATGAGCCAACTTACTTAACTGTAAAACTAAAGATACCAAAGATCAGGCAAGGTTACTGTCAATGGTGAGAGTCTGAGATTCTTGTGAAGAAAATATTCCATATTTCCATCATATTTATCAACTTTCCACCTTAGTTAAGCATCATTACCTCATTTTTTCATAAGATAAATACAATTCTCAAATTCTGTTCTTCTAAAAAGTACGTCCTCCTCAAAGTTGAGCTACAGCTGCCATTTTCAAAATTTTAGAACCACTTCTTGAAAAAGTCTTTTGAAATTACCCAGCGGCTGGGAAAGCGTAGTTAATCCAAGGAAGTCCATACCTCTAAAAGTTTGTGCAGCAAGCAAAGTTTTATAACCTCTTAAAAACTGTACTTGAGCCTGATTACTTACTATAGAGGGAAAGCTCATTTAGAAGATCGAGTTCCAAGGTCAGTGACAATCATTTTAAAATATGTCTCTCCACTATGACAGCGTTTACCCCTTAGAAGAAATGTAGAGGTTGAAAAAGAAAGAAAGCAAGAAAAGGAAAAGGAAAAGGAAAGCAGTTACCTTCCATTCAGAACAAGCCACTCAAGTCACTCTAATTCCAATGGACACCGAGGCCAGGAATGAAAAAAAACAAAACCATTGCCAAGGATGATTCTATTCCCATCTGCTCAGCGGCGCCCCACGAACGCTCTTCCCCTGCAGGCTTAGGGTTGCTTCCCCACCCAAGGTCTGACACACCCCAAGGAAGAAAACTGCGGAGCAAAGCCATCGCTTTCCAAGATAGGAGAAAAGGAGGTACGTGAGCACTAACCCGCTGAGATACTTTTTCCCCTCCCTTACTTTTGACAAAAAGAAATCCACAGAAGTAAACCTGTAGCTGCAAAAGGAAGCCCCTGCCGTGTGCACCTCTGGAGCGTCTCCAGGACCCCTGGTGCACTCGGAGGAGGAGGTGGCTCACCTTCCATGTCTGCGCCTGGCTGAGGGCTGCAGTGAGGCTGGGGCTGCACCTGGGGCTCCCCGGCCACTCCACGTGCTCCTTCGGTGGCTGCTGGAGATGCCCGGTGCCGGGGAGTCCCGAGGTCCGGGGACGCGCGCTTGACACTTCGGCGCTGATGTCAAGGGCCGGCGGAGCGGGCGACCCGCTGGTGCGCGAGGTTACAGCGGCGCTGGCTGGCGGAGGCTTTAAAGAACGCAGTTCAGCACCTTCACCCCTGGTCACACCGGAGGAACCCCCACAGCATGGAAACGGTGCATCAGTAACTGCTTCCCCATGTCTATTTTAGGAGATGAACCGGTGAGAGGGCAAGATCCCACGGCGGGACGGGGTCCGCTCAAGTTCACCTCCGACAGCCTGGCACTCTGGGTGTGTGGATTGGGGATGGTATAAGCTATCATACCATGAATGAGAATTCACGTCACTGCTTGTTGAGAGTTGAGTGTTCCTTTCCTTTCTTCGGATCTTCACGGGCATCACCTTCTTGGTTTTAGGAAGAAAAAGTACTTAGTGAAAAAGTATTTCAATGCAAAAGTATTGGGGAGGGAACCTTTTAACCAATCCAATTTTGTAGTTTAGGGGAGCAACTCTCTTTTGGGTTGATTGGTTTGCCAAGACTCACAAAGTACAATTCTATGTGATTTTTTTTTAACCACTCTGCTTTCTTTTTAATAAGACACCTTACAAACTATATAGAGGAAGTATTGGGAAAGTAAATGAGGAGAGGAGGGTGGGAGGGAGTAGTAAGATAGTTATCCAGAGAAACATGTTGGTTCCCAGAGATGAGCCAGTCAACATCTCCCTTCCAACATCCTTCTTACTTTGTTTGACTGTAGGGAGGAGAAAGGACAAATGACTTTAGTTTTTAAAAGCAGGATTTCTCTT
Organism: Megascapheus bottae; assembly: GCF_031878675.1. NCBI lineage: Eukaryota > Metazoa > Chordata > Mammalia > Rodentia > Geomyidae > Megascapheus > Megascapheus bottae. The sequence continues at coordinate 34,101,351 of NC_143525.1, forward strand.
CACACTGAGAAATCAAGAGATATTATTCTGTCCAGTCCTTCCAATGATGTCCAATGCATTAAGAAGACAATACATAAACGGTTCCACTGGTATCTTTGTTACAACACTGTATCATTAGTGTATAGAAATGTATTTGAGACTTAAGGTTGAGGGCTGAAGAAACCCATACCTAATAGTAAAAATATACACAATGCAATTTTATTAGTTTAGATGTTTAAATAGCACTTTGGTATAGGTGGCTGTGCCATATATACATATATAACACATGTGTCATTATATATGACATCTCATGTAATTATGTATATAATGATGTAATATATGTAAACAACATATACAACATACTTATATAAACAAACATAAAAAGTGACTAATTTGCACTGGCTTTGCTTTAAGATCACAACCTCACAGTAGCATTTCTATAGCTACATAAGATGGAGTTCCTAGGATAATACATTTCACCGAAATATTCTAAACACTGGGTTTAATTTTAGTACTGAAAGGGGAAATTTGTTGTTTGTGAGTTTCTAAAAGCAAAAATAGCACATCAAAAGCAGCAGAAGAGGAACTGTAAGCTTTCACAGGGATGGTGAGGATGAATAGTTAATTGCTTATTTTAAAAAGTTATAAAGAAGCTAGACACTGGTGACTCATGCCTGTAATCTCCTAAATACTCAGGAGGCTGAGATCTGAGGACAGCAGTTTAAAGCTAATCTAGACAGAAAAGTCCTTGAGACTCTTACTTCTGCTCAACCACCAAAAAGCTGGAAGTGGAGCTGTGGTTCAAGTGGAGAGGGCTAGCCTTCACCAAAAAAGCTCCCAGGCAGTACCAGATCCTGAGTTGCAGCCTGGGACACTCTCTTGTGCATGCTCTCTCTCTCTCTCTCTCTCTCTCTCTCTCTCTCTCTCTCTCTCTCTCTCTCTCTCTCTCTCTCTCTTTCTCTCTCACACACACACACACACACACACACACAGGTACAAAGAAACTTTTTACCTTCCATTACACTGTTTCTATATATAACAATGGAATGTGTTACTACCCTATACTTAGTTTCCAATATTCAGTATTTCACACTGGATGGACATACATAATAAGACAGATAAAAAGTAGATGGGTAAGTCAGGAGGCTCATGCTTATAATTCTAGCTACTTAGGAGGCTGAGGATCCTGGTTTGAAGCCAGTTCCAGTCGGAAAGTGCAAGAGACTTTTTTTTGCCAGTCCTGGGCTTGAACTCAGGGCCTGAGCACTGACCTTGGGATTTCTCAAGGCTAGAGCTCTACCACTTGAGCCTCAGCACCACTTCTGGCTTTTTTTCAATGTATGTGGTACCAATGAATCGAACCTGGCTCTTCGTGCATGCTAGGCAAGCACTCTACCACTAGGCCAAATTCCCCACCCAAGACATTTTTTTTTTTTGGTCAGTCCCAGGGCACGAGCTCTATCACTTGACCACAGCACCAGTTCCAGCTTTTTTTGTGTATATGGTACTGAGGAATTGAACCCAGGGCTTCATGAATGCTAGGCAAGCACTCTTCTACTAGGCCACACTCCTAAACCTCTCTGAAACTCTTTTTTTTTTTTTTTGCCAGTCCTGGGCTTGAACTCAGGGCCTGAGCACTGTCCTTGGATTTTCTCAAGGCTAGAGCTCTACCACTTGAGCCTCAGCACCACTTCCAGCTTTTTTCTATATATGGTACCGAGGAATTGAACCCCGGTCTTCATGCATGCTAGGCAAGCACTTTAACCACTAGGCCAAACTCCTGGCCCTCTCTGAAACTCTTGTCTCCAATTAACCACCAAAAAATTGGAATTAAAACTGTGTGGCTCAAAGTGCCTTGCGCACACAAAGCTCGGGGACAGTGCCCAGGCAGAGTTCAAGCCCCATGACCAAAAACAGAAAAGGACATGGGTGAAATAATTTGTGTAACTACTCAACCTGCAAGGAGATGCAATATAAATCCCTACTCTTTGAGCGTAGGTTGCATATAATTATATAATTTGTTATATCTTCCCAAGGGATATCATATGGTATATGGAATGTCTTAATTTATAGTAGACAAATCTGACAAACAGTTCAGCCAGATGACCACGGTTAATATAAATGATAAAGCATGTTTTATAATGTATGTACCCTTAATATGATGTATTGAGAATATCACTATATCTTGGAGGCATTTTTCTTAAAACCCCATAAGCTAAGATTTGATAACTCACACCTTTTCAGGAAACTGAGATTGGGAGGATCTCAGTTTGAAGCTAGCCCAGCCATAAAATTCAAGAAATCACTTCTCAACCATTAAAAAGTTGGGTTCAGCCAGACACTGGTGGCTCATGCCTATAATCCTAGCTACTCAGGAGGCTGAGATTTGAGGATTTGGCATTTCAAAGGCAGCTTGGGCAGAAAGTTTGTGAGAGAAAAAGCCAGAAGTGGTGCTGTGGCTCAAGTGGTAGAGCTCTAGCCTTGAGCAAAAAAAACTCAGGGGGAAAAAAAAAGAAACTCAGAGACAGTACCCAGGTCCTGAGTTCAAGCCCTAGAACTGGCCAGAAAAAGGAAAAGGAAAGAAGAGTTAAAAAAAGAAAGAAAGAAAGAAAGAAAGAAAGAAAGAAAGAGAAAAGAAAAAGGAATGCTGGGTTCCATGGCATGTGTCTCACATCACAGCTACATGGGAAGCTAAGATTGGAAAGATCAAAGTTTCAAGACAGTCCCAGGGGGAAAAAAAAAGTTGTGAAATCTATTTCAGCAGCAGAAACAGAGTGTAATGTTGCACACTTGTCTTCCCAGCTATTGGAGATGTATAAATGAGGGGACTGCAGTCTAGGTGTAGGCTTAGGCAAAAATAGAGATCCTATCTCAGCCAGTTCCAAAAAGGGACTGGAGACAAGGCTCAGCTGTAAAGCACCAGTCTTAAAAGGTCAAGGCCTAAGTTAAATTCCAGTACCACAACAACAACAAAATCCTGTTTAATGAGAAAAATATCAAATTCCAATAGAGAGGCTTTCTACAAAATACTTAACTTCTTAAGTCTAGGTCTAGAGCATCAAAAATAAGAAAAAATCTGAGAAACTGTCACACCCAACAGAAATCTAAACAAACACAACTGAATGTAATGTGGGATCCTGGAGGGGACCCTTGTACAGATAAACTAAGGCAAAATCTAAAGAAACCTGAACAAGTATGGACTTTAGTGAATATTAATGTGTCAAAATTGGTTAATTATGAGAAATCTATTACTAATGTAATGAGCTGGTAGCTCATGTCTACACAGGAGGCTAAGATCTGAGGATCACGGTTCAAAATCAGCCCATGAAGGAAAGTTCTGTGAGACTCTTATCTTCAATGAACCACTAGAAAACTGGAAGTGGCACTGTAGCTCAAAGTGGTGGAGCACTAGCCTTGAACAGAAAAGCAGAGGGACTGCACCCAGGCCCCTAGGTTAAGCCCCCCATCTACAAAGAAAAAAAAATAATAGTGTAAGATGTTAATATACTAATGTAAGATACTAATAATGGGGGAAATGATTGGGAGTATGAGGTATGAGAGAATTTCATACTATTTTTGCATTTTTCTGTAAGTCTAAGATTTCTGCAATAGTTTATTTTAAAAGAGTAAATGGATACTTTCAACAATCTACCTAGTCATGTGGTTAAGATTCACATGATCAATTATGTTACAATAACCAGGAAGTCAATAACACATTGTAGATGTATAATGAACTTTTATTAAAACTGGAAAGACAAACTTCAAAGAATGCAAGGGAATGTCTCAACTTGTCTTCATTATTTATCATCACCCTAAGAAGGCAACAGTTGAAACTAAACCATCAATCTAGACATAATAACTGACATTGGATGGATCTGACTCATTGAATCATATTTCATGCTTATGCTATATAAGTAAAATTAACAATGACTAAAACTGAAATTACTGACAAAGGCTGCTCCTGGACCATCTGAGATATTCTAAATACTGACTCGGCTCAAAGGAAATAAAACTGAAAACTCTTGATGTCACCCAAAATAACCATTCTGCACCCTATCTGAACTTAGGGCTCTCTCCCTAGCAGCCTACTCAAAACCACTAACTGGGGTTGGTGTCCCAGTGCTAAGAAATAGATAATATAAAAGAACTTTCAGGCTAGCAAATTAGTAGCCTGAAGAAGCAACCACGCAAGGCATGGCGTGATCTCTTGTAGACCTCCAGGTGCGCACAGCATGCACCCCTGGAGAAGAAAAAAAAAGAAAAGAAAAGAGCAGATGTTGGGGACTTCCGGCCTTTCAGTGAGGTCCGTTTTCTCCAGCAAATACATAAACATGGAGATGAGGAAGGGCAAGGAAGAGATGTCTCCAAGTAGGGGCTCAGGGTTCTCTTGAGAGGGGAGGCCTGGAGGCGCCTAGGTGGAGGGCGCTGTGGCTCTCTGGGGTCTTGATTTTGAACGCACCCGGCTGGGCAGGTGGCAGAGTGCTGGCCCAGCGTGCCTGAAGCCCCGGGCTCCGCTCCCCAGGGCCGGCACCAGAAAAGGCCACAAGTGGCGCTGTGGCCCACGTGGTAGAGCGCGAGCCCGGAGCTAACGAAGCTCGGGGGCAGTGTCCAGGCCTTGAGCTCAAGCCCCAGGGCTGGCAAAAAACAAAAACAAGCAACAAACCAACCAACCGACCTGAGTGTGAAATCGGCCGAGCACAGCTTCAGAGCTCCACAGGAGACACCCACCGAGAATCCCTGGGCCAGATTCTCAACAGGCTTCTCTCCCTCCCAGCACCTTCCTTCTGGAGACTTACAATGCCCAAGTCAATCCCCCCGAAACGCTAAGTTCCATTACTCTTCTCCCCTTCCGCGAACGCGCCTGGACTCTCGCCACACAGAGCGCGGGAAAAGAGGCTTCAGACGCGACGCTCGCTGTCGGCTGCCCCGCGCCGGCGCGCATGCGCCCAGGGGCGGCCCCGCCTCCCGCGCGCTCGTCCCGCCCCGCCCCGCCCTCGAGGCGGGCGCAGGCGCGCGCACGCGCTCTGTGGCGAGCCCGCCTCAGCGGTAGCCACGGAGGGACGGGTGGGGGAGACCACCCTGGCGGTTTGCTCCGCTGTGTGGAGGAACGATGGGGAGGCCCTGGGCTAGGGCTGAGGTAGGAAGGAGCCCAGCCGTCGACGCCTCCCTCGACATTAGCCCCTGAGCCGTGATGCGAGCGTGGGCCCTGTTCTTCGCGGTGCTCTGTTCCCTCTCAAGAGGTGGGACCGGCCAGCCCGGGGATCCCTGGCCCGCCCGGGGGTCCCTGGCCCGCTGCCTCCTCCTGGGCATCGCCCGCCCCGCCTCCTCTTCTAACTAAAATGTCGTGGTTTCTTTCCTCCGCAGTCGGATCGCAACGTTCTTCTTTGCTCAATAAGAAAGGCTTTGTTTATGGCACGTTAGGACACCCAGGTAATGAGAGCTCTTCACTCCCCGAGGCCTGGCGTGCAAGCTGGGGCCGGAGCAGGCCTGCCCTGGGCATCACCTCCGCCCTGGGCATCCGTACTCGGTCCTGGGCATCTGTACTCGGTCCCGGGCACCTGTACTCGGTCCCGGGCATCCGTACTCGGTCCTGGGTATCTGTACACTGTCCTGGGCATCTGTACTCGGTCCTGGGCATCTGTACTCGGTCCCGGGCACCTGTACTCGGTCCCGGGCATCCGTACTCGGTCCTGGGCATCTGTACACTGTCCTGGGCATCTGTTCTCGGTCTCGGGCACCTGTACTCGGTCCTGGGCATCTGTACACTGTCCTGGGCATCTGTACTCGGTCCCGGGCACCTGTACTCGGTCCTGGGCATCTGTACACTGTCCTGGGCATCTGTACTCGGTCCCGGGCACCTGTACTCGGTCCTGGGCATCTGTACACTGTCCTGGGCATCTGTACTCGGTCCCGGGCACCTGTACTCGGTCCTGGTTATCTGTACACTGTCCTGGGCATCTGTACTCGGTCCCGGGCACCTGTACTCGGTCCTGGGCATCTGTACACTGTCCTGGGCATCTGTACTCGGTCCTGGGTATCTGTACACTGTCTTGGGTATCTGTACTCGGTCCTGGGCATCTGTACTCGGTCCCGGGCACCTGTACTCGGTCCTGGGTATCTGTACACTGTCCTGCGTATCTGTACTCGGTCCTGGGCATCTGTACTCGGTCCCGGGCACCTGAACTCGGTCCCGGCACTTGTACTCGGTCCTGGGCATCTACTCGGTCCCGGGCATTTGTACTCGGTCCCGGGCATCTGTACTCGGTCCTGGGCATCTGTACTCGGTCCCGGGCATCTTCTCTACTCTGCAGTTAGGGAAAGTTGCAGGACTCTACCCTTAACATCGACACCAGCCTTAGCTATGACACATTGTCTAGAGCTACACAACTCTTAGGGAGCCCAAATTCAACGCAAATCTCTGGCCCTGATGTCCTCCTCATTTCCAGAAGTTGTGCTGTTTTGCAACTTTGGGGGGGGGGGGGGGCGGTGGAGAGGAAATCTGGACCTGAGGCGTGAACTCAGTACCTAAGCACTCAAAGGCTAGTGCTCTACTACTTGAGCCACAGCTCCATCTCCAAGTTAATTGGAGATAAGAGTCTCATGGACTTTCTGCTCTGGCTGGCTTGGAACCACCCTTCTCAGATCTCAGCCTTCTGAATGGCTAGGATTATAGGCCTAAGTCACCGATCGGTTTGGTATCCACTCAAGGAGTGATTTCCAGAGCCAGAAGTCTGTTAGAAGGCTTCTTATCTCTCCTTGTATTTGCAAGATCTACTAACTAGAGCTACATACCCGCAAAGGTTGAGCTCAACTGTTAATGCTGTATTAGAACTTTCCGATACTCCCTTAGGAAAGAAAGCACCTGGCTACTTTTTAAGTGACTTTGAGCGACTTCTGTATTTGTTATGTTTGGAACCTCTTCATATTTGAACCCTATATCCCTTATCAGTGCCATCACTATTTGACAAGTTGAAGAGTAGTGTGTTTATATGTTCTCAGCCTTACACATAGTGGACTTCAAATTTATCTTGTGGAACTACACTGGTTCCAAGCATACCATGACTACTTCCACCAAATCCTAATCCCAGTAGATAATTGCAGAACACTTTCCTAGCATACTCCACATAGGCTTAATTACTGTTACCAACAAGGAATTTTTACAGTGTTGAAAGCCAGATCCCTCTCATTTCCCTTTGGGATAATGATGATATTTTAAATCATTTTGTAATAAAAAATATTTCTCTGGTCTTTAATTCCATTATCCCTTCAAAAATATGATTAGAGTTCCACATCTGTATATTAGACTGGTAAATGTGTCATGTACATTTTAACTACATGAGATGAAAAGTTACAATTGAGAGTAATGAGGATGGCTTTGCTAGTCATTCTAAACAAAGGCTAGCAAATGTTCAAAGTCATATATATATATATGTGTGTGTGTATAAATAAATATGCATGTATGTATATATACATATATATATATATATGTTACCAGTCCTGAGGCTTGAACTCAGGGCCTGGGCACTGTCCTTGGACACTTTTTGCTCAAGAATAGTGCTCTGCCACTTATGTCATAGCGCCACTTCCACCTTTTTCTCTGTATGTGGAACCAAGGAATCAAACCCAGGGCTTCATACATGCTAGAGAAGCCTCTACCATTGCACCACACTCTTGGTCCTGTATGTCATTTTTAAAGTACTGAAATCAAAACCTAATACCCTTAGGACAAAATAATACAAGTGTATTTCTTGATTTTGCTATGTAATTTGGTTACACATTATTTTATTTTGTCATAGTGAAAATATATGTAAAATTACGTCAGAATAGCCCATTCCTCATCTGTATGGATTTTGGTCGTGCTAATAAAGAAACAGTGGACCCCACCTATTTGTGGATTGGGCCTAATGAAAAGGCATTAACAGGTAAATTATTTGACATTCTTTTTTTTTTTATTATTGTTGTTCTTGTTTGTTTTGAGGCAAGGTCTTTATATGTAACCCAGAGTGACTTCGAACTCTACCTGGAACTTGAAATCCTGTCTCTGCCAGAAAATCATTTTAATATGTCCTTTTTTAAAAATAGTATGAGCAGGGCTGGGAGTTTAGCCTAGTTGTAGAGCGCTTGCCTAGCATGCACAAAGACCCAGGTTCGATTCTTCAGTATCACATACATAGAAAAAAAACAGAACTGGTGCTGTGGTTCAAGTGGTGAAGCTCTAGCCCTGAGAAAGCCCAAGGACAATGCCCAAGCCCTGAGTTCAAAGCCCATGGCTGGCAAAAAAAAAAAAAAAGTATGAACATCATGACAGAAAGTAGTCATTATTGAAAGGATGAAATTAAATTTTAAATATAATTTTTATCTTAGTTTGTCCCTCATGCACTACTTATGCAGTGGTTTTCATGTGAGTTAA